>NW_018404306.1:422999-464746 GCF_002113885.1 Mizuhopecten yessoensis | reverse complement strand
CTTTATAATGTGGTCTCACTGAAATATCATGTCACAGACTTTATAGTATTTACTTACTGAATTGTCATCAGACTGTATAGTATGGTCTTTCACCCGTTTCAAATATTGAATATAACAACTATTTGTGATCTTACATAATAAATGACTCCGTATGTAATTTGTGCTACTCACTTTGTCCGTCTACGGTACGTTTCTCTGTCGGACAGATCCCTCTACAAAAAATCAAACAGTTGCTTGTATTCGAAGTAAGGCTTAAGAACCATGGAGATAAAAGTCAATGTACCTCTTTTTCATACTGTAATTCTTACCTTTCTAATAACACATAAATCTGTTACTTTTTCTCTTCTTCGGCAATTGTAAATAATTGATGATAAACATAAGCTTCAGTTTTGTCTAAAAGAAAACCAATAAGATATAGTGAGGAATTCTTCGATAGATCTGTGTGGTATCATTGTTGTTACTACAGTTACTGATGATACTTAACCAATGACGTTCTGTGATACCACTAACGTTACTGGAGATAATAAACCCATGCTAGTTCTGTGTGGTACAACTGATAATACTCAATCAGTCAACGCTCCTCAGCAGATGAAGATCACAATCGACTTACACCAACAGATGAAGGTCAAAATCGACTGACACTAAATTGTCACACTTGCTTAACCTAAGCAGATGAAGGTCACACTTTACTTTCCTCAGAATATGAAAGTCACAGTCGACTTACACCAACAGATGAAGGCCACAATGGACTTACACAAACAGATGAAGATCAAAGTTAACTTCCACCAGCAAAAGAAGGTCACAGTCGACTTACATCAACAGAAGAAGGTCACAGTCGACTTACATCAACAGAAGAAGGTCACAGTCCACTTACACAAACAGATGAAGGCCACAGTCGACTTACCTCAGCAGATGAAGGTCACAATCGAATTAAAACAACAGATGAAGATCACAGTCGACTAACCTCAGCCAATGAAGGCCACAGTGAACGTACACCAACAGATGGAGGTCTAAATCGACTTTCCTCGGCATATGAAGATCACAATGGACTTACACAAACAGATGAAGGTCACAATCAACTTACAAAATCAAATGAAGGTCACTGTCGACTTACACCAACTGATGAAGGTCACAGTCGATTCACACCAACAGATGAAGATCACAGTCGACTAACCTCAGCAGATGAAAGTCACAATGGACTTACACAAACAGATGAAGGTCACAGTTGATAAACATTAGCAGATGAAGGTAACAATCGACTTACATCAGCATAAGAAGGTTACAGTCGAAATACAAAAACAGATGAAGGTCACTGTCGACTTACACCAACTGATGAAGGTCACAGTCGACTTACACCAACAAATGAAGGTCACAGTGGACTAACACCAACAGATGAAGGTCACAGTGGACTAACACCAACAGATGAAGGTCACAATCGACTTACACCAAAAGATGAAGGTCACAGTTGATTTAAATTAGCAGATGAAGGTAGCAATCGACTTACATCAGCTTAAGAAGGTTACAGTCGAATTGCACCAACTAATAAAGGTCACTGTCAACTTACACAAACAGATGAATGTCACAGTCGACTTAGACTAACAGATAAAGATCACAATCGATTTACATCAGCAGATGAAGGTCACAATCGACTTACACCAACAAATGAAGGTCATAATCGACTTACACAAAGAGATGAATGTCACCATCAACTAACCTCAGCAGATGAAGGTCACGGGCGACTTATCTCAGAAGATGAAGATCACAGTCACCTGACATAGGCAGATGAAGGTCACAATTTACTTTCCTCAGCATTTCAAGGTAACAGTGGACTAATACCAACAGATGAAGGTCACAGTCAACTTACACCAAAAGATGAAGGTCAAAGTCGCCTTAACACAGAAGATGAAAGTCACAGTCGACTTACAAAAACATATAAAGGTAACAGTGGACTAACACCTACATATGAAAGTCACAATCGACTTACACCAACAGATGAAGGTCACAGTTGATTAACATTAGCAAATGAAGGTCACAATATACTTTCATCAGCAAATGAAGGTCACAGTGGGCTAACACCAACAGATGAAGGTCATAGTCGACTTGCATAGAAGATGAAAGCCGCAGTCGACTTACACCAACATATAAAGGTCACAATCGACTTACACCAACAGAGGAAGGTCACAGTTGATAAACATTAGCAGATGAAGGTAACAATCGGCATACATCAGCATTAAGAAAGTTACAGTCGAATGACACAAACTAATAAAAGGTCACTACACCAACAGATGAATGCCACAGTCGACTTACACTAACAGATGAAGATTACAGTCGACTTACATCAGTAGATGAAGGTCACAATCGACTTACACCAACAGATGAAAGTCACAGTCGAATAAATTCAGCATATGAAGGTCACAATCGACTTACACCATCAGTTGAAGGTCACACTTAATTTACCTAAGCAGATGAAGGTCACAATTGACTTAAACAAACAAATGATGGTCACAGTCGACTTAACTCAGCATATGAAGGTCACAGTGGACTTACACCTACAGATGAAGATCACAGTTAACTTCCACCAACAGATGAAGGTCACACTCGACTATCATCAGCATATGAAGGTCACAGGCGACTTACACCAATAAATGAAGGTCACTTTCGCTTCGCCTTACACCAATAGATGAATGTCACAGTCGACTTACACCAACAGATGAAGATCACAGTCGAATTATCTCAGTATATGAAAATCACAATCGACTTATAATTACACCAACAGATAAATGTCACAGTCGACA
This sequence comes from Mizuhopecten yessoensis, assembly GCF_002113885.1. NCBI lineage: Eukaryota > Metazoa > Mollusca > Bivalvia > Pectinida > Pectinidae > Mizuhopecten > Mizuhopecten yessoensis. Next base: position 461,951 of record NW_018404306.1, on the reverse strand, counting down.
AACCTCAACAGATGAAGGTCATGGTCGACTTACCTCAGAAGATGAAGATCACAATCGACTTACACCAACAGATGAAGATCGCACTTCATTTTCCTCAGCAGATTACGATCACAATTGACTTTTCTCAGTATATGAAGGTCACAGTGGACAAACAACAACGTATTATGGTCATAGTCGACTTACACCCACAAATGAAGGTCAAAATCGACTAACACCCACAGATGAAGATCACAGTTAACTTAAACCAACAAATGAAGGTCACAGTCAACTTATATCAATAGACGAAGGTCACAATCCACTTAACCAACAGATGAAGATCACAGTCGACTTACCTCAGCAGATGAAGGTCACAGTCGACTTACACCAAAAGATGAAGGTCATAATCGACTTACACCAACAGATGAAGGTCACAGCTTGCTTATCTCAGCAGATGAAGGTCACAATCGACCAACACTAACAGATGAAGATCACAATCGACTTACACACAGGTCACGGTTAACTAACACCTACAGATGAATGCCATTCTCGACTTACACCAACAGTCGAAGCCTCATATTAAGTCAGAGTCGACTTTCCTTCACAGAGGAATGTCACAGTTGTCCTATCTCAGCAAATGAAGGTCCCAGGTGACTTACCGAGCATATGACGGTCAATGTTGACTTACCCCAGCAGATGAAGTTCGCTGTATATGTTGTTACCTAAACAGGTCATTTCAGACAGGCATCCCTTGGGTATAACCATTTCACCCTTCTCGTAGACGTGACCGTCAAAGAAACAGCCGACTGTGAAAAGTGGAAAAACTAGGTATATCTGTTTAAAATATGAAAGATATCGATTATACGTCAAGTCAAACGTAAAGAAAGAAGTTTACATGAATGTGAATATAGTCAAGGTGTTTATCTTGAGTTACGTGTGGTATATCAAATAGGCACTAAATAGAGTTCGCTATTGCTGTTTCGCACTGTCATGATACGTTGGATATTTATATCATTTTCATTGTACTGAAATGATGAAGACGGTAACTCAAAAAACATAACTCGTTCTTTCTGTTCAGCTAGCTATATGCAGTTACAACAGAGACAGAATGAGTTAGTATATATCTAGTTACAACAAGAACGTATAGACAGAATAAGCTAGTATAGATCTGGTAAAAACAGTGTCGTATAGACAGAATAAGCTAGTATAGATCTGGTAAAAACACGGACGTATAGACAGAATGTGCTAGTATAGATCTAGTAAAATCACGGACGTATGGACAAAATAAGCTAGTATAGATCTGGTAAAAACACGGACGTATAGACAGAATAAGCTAGTATAGATCTGGTAAAAACAGGGACTTATTGATAGAATAAGCTAGTATAGATCTGGTAAAAAACGGACGTATAGACAGAATAAGCTAGTATAGATCTGGTAAAAACACGGACGTATAGACAGAATAAGCTAGTATATATCTGGTAAAAACAGGGACGTATAGGCAGAATAAGCTAGTATATCTGGTAAAAACACGGACGTATAGACAGAATAAGCTAGTATAGATCTAGTAAAAACACGGACGTATAGACAGAATAAGCTAGTATAGATCTGGTAAAAACACGGACGTATAGACAGAATAAGATAGTATAGATCTGGTAAAAACAGGGACGTATAAACAGAATGAGCTAGTATAGATCTGGTAAAAACAGGGACATATAGACAGAATGAGCTAGTATAGATCTGGTAAAAACAGGGACATATAGACAGAATGAGTTAGTATAGATCTGGTAAAAACAGGGACATATAGACAGAATGAGCTATTATATATCTTGTGGCAACAGAGACATAGATACGAAATGAACTGGCATAGATCTGGAAACATCAGAGACGTATAGACAGAATGAGCTAGTATGTATCTGGTCACAACAGAGACATGTAGACAGAATGTGCTACTATATATCTGGTTCAAAATAAGAGGTATACATAGAATGAGCTATTATATATCTGGTTGAAACATAGTCATATAGACAGAATAATCTAATATATATCTTGTACCAACAGAGACGTATAGACATAATGAGCAAGTATATATCTGGTTACAACTGGGACTTGTTGACAGTTATCTAAGTTAAATCTGATTATAAAAGGGACGTATAGACCATAAGAGCTAGTATATATCTGGTAACAACAGAGACGTATAGACAGAATGAGCTAGTATATATCTGGTAACAACAGAGTCGTATAGACAGAATGAGCTCGTATATATCTGGTAGCAACAGAGACATGCAGACAGAATGAACTAGTATGTATCTGGTCACAACAGAGAGGTATACATAGAATGAGCTATTATATATCTGGTCACAACAGAGTCGTAAAGACAGAATGAACTTGTATAGATCTGGTTACAACAGACGTATAGACAGAATGAGCTAGTATATCTGGTAACAACAGACACGTATAGACAGAATGAGCTAGTATATATCTGGTAACAACAGAGACGTAGAGACAGAATAAGCTAGTATATATCTGGTTACAACAGAGACGTATAGACAGAATGAGCTAGTATATATCTGGTAACAACAGAGACGTATAGACAGAATAAGCTAGTATATATCTGGTTACAACTGGGACTTGTTGACAGTTAACTAGGTCAAATCTGATTACAAAAGGGACATATAGACTGTAAGAGCTAGTAATATCTGGTAACAACAGAGACGTATAGACAGAATGAGCTGGTATATATCAGGTAACAACAGAGTCGTAGAGACAGAATAAGCTGGTATATATCTGGTAACAACAGAGACGTATAGACAGAATGAGCTAGTATATATCTGGTAACAACAGAGACGTATAGACAGAATAAGCTAGTGTATATCTGGTAACAACAGAGTCGTTAAGACAGAATGAGCTAGTATAGATCTGGTATCAACAGAGTCGTATAGACAGAATGAGCTAGTATAGATCTGGTTACAACAGAGACGTAACGACAGAATGAGTTACATTGTAGTATATATCTGGTTACAACAGACAGGGACGACAGAATGAGTTAGTATATATCTGGTAACAACAGAGACGTATAGACAGAATGAGCTAGTATATATCTGGTAACAACAGAGACGTAACGATATAATGAGTTAGTATATATCTGGTAACAACAGAGACGTATAGACAGAATGAGTTAGTATAGATCTGGTAACAACAGAGACGTATAGACAGAATGAGTTAGTATATATCTGGTAACAACAGAGTCGTAAAGACAGAATGAGCTAGTATAGATCTGGTTACAACAGAGACGTATAGTCAGAATGAGCTAGTATAGATCTGGTTACAACAGAGACGTATAGACAGAATGAGTTACTATAGATCTGGTAACAACAGAGACGTATAGACAGAATGAGCTAGTATAGATCTGGTGACAACAGAGACGTATAGACAGAATGAGTTAATATAGATCTGGTAACAACAGAGACGTATATAGAGAATTCACTTGTATATATCTGGTAACAACAGAGACGAATAGACAGAATGAGCTTGTATTTATCTGGTAATAACAGAGACGTATAGTCAGAATGAGCTAGTATAGATCTGGTTACAACAGAGACGTATAGTCAGAATGAGCTAGTATAGATCTGGTTACAACAGAGACGTATAGACAGAATTAGCTAGTATAGATCTGGTAACAACAGAGACGTATAGACAGAATGAGCTAGTATAGATCTGGTAACAACAGAGACGTAAAGACAGAATGAGCTAGTATGTTCTGGTAACAACAGAGACGTAAAGACAGAATGAGCTACATTAGATCTGGTAACAACAGAGACGTATAGACAGAATGAGCTAGTATATATCTGATAACAACAGAGACGTAAAGACAGAATGAGCTAGGATGTTCTGGTAACAACAGAGACGTAAAGACAAAATGAGCTAGTATAAATCTGGTAACAACATAATCGCATAGACAGAATGAGCTAGTATAGATATGGTAACAACAGAGACGTAAAGACAGAATGAGCTAGTATAGATCTGGTAACAACATAATCTCATAGACAGAATGAGCTGGTATAGATCTGGTAACAACGGAGTCGTATAGACAGAATAATCTAGTAAGGGCCGGTATTAACAGAGTCGTATGCACAGAATGAGCTAGTTTAGATCTGGTTACAACAGGGACGTATAGACAAAATGAGCTAGAATAGATCTGGTAACAACGGAGTCGTATAGACAGAATAATCTAGTAAGTGCCGGTATTAACAGAGTCGTATGCACAGAATGAGCTAGTATATAGCTGGTAACAACAGAGTTGTGAAGACAGAATGAGCTGGTATAGATCTGGTAATTGCAGAACAGAATGAGCTAGTTTAGATCTGGTTACAACAGGGACGTATAGACAAAATGAGCTAGAATAGATCTGGTAACAACGGAGTCGTATATAGAGAATGAGCTATATCTGGTTACAACAGAGACGTATAGACAGAATGAACTAGTATAGATCTGGTTACAACAGGTGACAACAGAGACGTATAGACATAGTATAGATCTGGTTACAACAGAGACGTAACGACAGAATGAGTTACATTGTAGTATATATCTGGTATCAACAGAGACGTATAGACAGACTACGCTAGTATAGATCTGGTTGAGTTAGTATATATCTGGTATCAACAGAGTTGTAAAGACAGAATGAGCTTTGTATAGATCTGGTGACAACAGAGACGTATAGACAAAATGAGCTAGTATAGATCTGGTAACAACATAATCGCATAGACAGAATGAGCTAGTATAGATCTGGTAACAACAGAGACGTAAAGACAGAATGAGCTAGTATAGATCTGGTAACAACAGAGTCGTAAAGACAGAATAATCTAGTAAGGGCCGGTATTAACAGAGTCGTATGCACAGAATGAGCTAGTATATATCTGGTAACAACAGAGTTGTAAAGACAGAATGAGCTAGTATAGATCTGGTTACAACAGAGACATATAGACAGAATGAGCTAGTATAGATCTGGTAACAACAGAGTCGTAAAGACAGAATGAGCTAGTATAGATCTGGTGACAACAGAGACGTATAGACAGTGAATGAGCTAGTATATATCTGGTAACAATAGTGGCGTATAGACAGAATGAGTTCTAGTATAGATCTGGTGACAACCTAGACGTATAGACAGAATGAGCTAGTATAGATCTGGTAACAACAGTTACGTATAGGCAGAATGAGCTTGTAGGTATCTGGTAACAACAGGGACTTATATACAGAATGAACTTGTATATATCTGGTAACAACAGAGTCGTATAGACAGAATGAGCTAGTAAAGATCTGGTAACAACAGAGACGTAACGACAGAATGAGCTAGTATATATCTGATAACAACAGAGTCGTAAAGACAGAATGAGCTAGTATAGATTTGGTAACAACAGAGACGTATAGACAGAATGAGCTAGTATGTATCTGGTAACAACAGAGACGTATAGACAGAATGAACTTGTATAGATCTGGTAACAACGGAGTCGTATAGACAGAATGAGGTAGTATATATCGGGTAACAACAGAGTCGTATAGACAGAATGAACTTGTATAGATCTGGTAACACCAGAGTCGTATATAGAGAATGAACTTGTATATATCTGGTAACAACAGAGACGTATATAGGGAATGAGCTATTACATAGCTGCTAACAACAGAGACGTATAGACAGAATGAGCTAGTATAAATCTGGTAACAACAGAGTCGTATAGACAGAATGAGCTAGTATAGATCTGGTATCAACAGAGACGTATAGACAGAATGAGCTAGTATAAATTTGGTAACAACAGAGACGTATATAGAGAATGAGCTATTATATATCTGGTATCAACAGAGACGTATCGACAGAATGAGCTAGTATATATCTTGTAACAATGGAGTCGTATATAGAGAATGAACTTGAATAGATCTGGTAACAACGGAGTCGTATATAGAGAATGAACTTATATAGATCTGGTAACAACAGAGTCGTATATAGAGAATGAACTTGTATAGATCTGATCACAACAGAGTCGTATATAGAGAATGAACTTGTATAGATCTGGTAATTACAGAGACGTATCGACAGAATGAGTTATTATTTATCTGGTTACAACAGAGACGTATATACATAATGAGCTAGTATATATCTGGTTGTATTAGGGATGTATAGAAAGAATGAGCTAGTATAGATCTTGTATTAACAGAGACGTATCGACAGAATGAACTAGTATTTAACGGTTACAAACGTACATGTAAATCTGGTTACAACAGAGACGTATAGACAGAATGAGCTAGTTTAGATCTGGTTACAACAGGAACGCATAGAATGATAAACGCTTGATATATCTGGTTACAACAGGGACGTATAGACAAAATGAGCCAGTATATATCTGGTTACAACAGATATTTATAGACAGAATGAGCTAGTATGTATCTGGTAACAACAGAGACGTATAGACAGAATGAGCTAGTATAGATCTGGTAACAACAGAGACGTATAGACAGAATGAGCTAGTATAGATCTGGTAACAACAGAGACGTATAGACAGAATGAGCTAGTATATACAGAATGAGCTAGTTTAGATCTGGTTACAACAGGAACGCATAGAATGATAAAGGCTTGATATATCTGGTTACAACAGGGACGTATAGACAAAATGAGCCAGTATATATCTGGTTACAACAGAGACGTTTAGACAGAATGAGCTAGTATATATCCTGGTTACAACAGATACGTATAGACAGAATGAACTAGTATAGATCTGGTTTCAACAAAGATGTAACTACTTCAAACTTGTTATGACGTCAATTCTAGCAAGTATAAATCGGGCTACAACAGATACGTATAGACAGAAATAGCTAGTATAGATCTGGTTTCAACAAAGATGTAGCTACTTCAAACTTGTTATGACGTCAATTCTCTGCAAATTACCGATTTCGTCTTAAAAATCCAATGTTGTCAAGTGCGACTAATGAAAAATGCAATAGTATTGATCAGAAATCCTCGGCGACCTGACAAGGAAAATAGAATTCTAGTTTAAGTGCGTTGAATATTTTTTTCCGTACGAAATCCAAATTAATGTCTCAATAAAGCCACTCTACTGTTAGTCTCGGAAGTACAGTGAATACTTCTTTTCGTTATTAATTTTCATATAATCTACTCTTCCATAAAACAATAAATAGTGACAGTGTAATATGTGTAAAGAAAAGGCGAAACATTTCAATTCAAAATCGGCGATAACTTTCATATAGGCGGCAAGAAAATTGCTGATATCCTGCCTCTAGATCATAGGCGGACAGAAAATTGCTGATAGCCTGCCCCTAGATCATAGGCGGACAGAACATTGCTGATATCCTGCCCCTAGATCATAGGCGGGCAGACAATTGCTGATATCCTGCCCCTAGATCATAGGCGGACAGAAAATTGCTGATGTCATATCCTTAATTTTCAATCAAACAATACCTTCCGGTCCATTTCCACTGCCTATGGTAACATAGTTAATTCCATGTTACAAAGTGTTGATGCCATTAATGTCCTGTTTAATCGATCATAAGTATAGTCTTCTATTTTATTAAATCGATGAATAGTTTTGTTCGATGCTCTTTTCAATTATGTAGCGATTTCGTAACCATAGGACCTACCTTGGCCATCTGCAGTTAGGGCGGCTGATGACACCGAAAACACGACAGCTAAGAGTAGGGGAATCATTGTTATGATGTGTTTGAGTAGAGACTGCGGCACAGGAATACCTTTTATATAAGCATTCCGGTCCCGTGTTTCGTACAGTAGACATGATAAGCTTATCTTATATAACGAACTATGACACGTGCTTATTTAAAGTAGGTCAAATTTCATTTAATATTATTTCGTAAAAACAAAGGACAAATAATGAGTGTCTTTTCTGTTCCGATTTTTGTTTGGCCATTTTATTTCGTAATGTTCAGATGTTAATATAGTTGGTTCCGGAGTCTATTTCAGCATCTAACGTTGAACCGTGTCAGTGTCTTCTTGATAAATTGATTCAACAATGATGTGGATATAGACTAACAGAGAATACTTTCATTCTTCAGTATCCGCTTATTACAGTTTCTTAGGGCGCCTAACTCCAAAGTCTACATATGTATCCGCTTACTACAGGATCTTGGGGCGCCTAACTTTTTCGAAAAAGAGTAGGCATGTTAACGCCGGCACAGAGGATAAGGTTAGATTTGTTTTCGGCCGATAGAACTAGGCTATCTTTATTAGACAATTAGAAGGACTTCAAAAATATATATACCAAACAAAATTATTTAGATTGGCAGGAGCTGGTGTAACTGGCGGCGGCTCAGTACCTCGCCTCCGGTCCAGGCTTGGTGCTGCTATACGACTATTGTTAGGTTCAGGCAAACATTAGGCCTAGAGACGTCTTTAAAAATAGATTTATGTATTAAATACATATATGATAGACGGCTCCTTCTCTCCTCTGTCTCCCTTTTCTATTATTTCACTCCATACTTTATCCCTCTTCTCATTTTCACGTCATTTCTTTGTCTGCTGGACAACCGAAATACTCGATAGTGAAGTGGACGTAAAACATATCAATCAATCAATCAATCATGTATCCGCTAACCACAGTATCTTGGGGGCGCCTAACTCCACAGTCTACATATGTATCCACTTACTATAGCATCTTGGGGTGTCTAACTCTACAGTCTACATATGTATCCACTTAATACAGTATCTTAAGGGCGCCTAACTCCACAGTCTACATGCGTATCTGCTTACTACAGTATCTGCGGTTGGCTAACTCCACAGTCTACATATGTATCTGCTTACTACAGTTTCTTAAGGGCGCCTAACTCCACAGTCTACATATGTATCTGCTTACTATAGTATATTGGGGGTGTCTAACTCTACAGTCTACATATGTATCCACTTAATACAGTATTTTAGGGGCGCCTAACTCCACAGTCTACATATGTATCTGCTTACTACAGTTTCTTAAGGGCGCCTAACTCCCCAGTCTACATATGTATCCACTTAATACAATATCTTACGGGCGCATAACTCCACAGTCTACATATGTATCCGCTTACTACAGTATATGCGGTTGCCTAACTCCACAGTCTACATATGTATCCACTTAATACAGTATCTTGGGGGTGTCTAACTCCACAGTCTACATATGTATCCACTTAATACAGTATCTTAAGGGCGCCTAACTCCACAGTCTACATATGTATCTGCTTACTACAGTATCTGCGGGGCGCCTAACTCCAAAGTCTACATATGTATCTGCTTACTACAGTATCTGCGGGGCGCCTAGCTCCACAGTCAACATATGTATCAGCTTACTTCAGTATCTTAAGGGCGCCTAACTCCACAGTCTACATATGTATCTGCTTACTATAGTATCTTGGGGGTGTCTAACTCTACAGTCTACATTTGTATCCACTTAATACAGTATCTTAAGGGCGCCTAACTCCACAGTCTACATATGTATCCACTTAATACAGTATCTTAAGGGCGCCTAACTCCTCAGTCTACATATGTATCTGCTTACTACAGTATCTGCGGTTGGCTAACTCCAAAGTCTACATATGTATCTGCTTAATACAGTATCTGCGGGGCGCCTAACTCCACAGTCTACATATGTATCTGCTTACTACAGAATCTGCGGTTGGCTAACTCCAAAGTCTAGATATGTATCTGCTTAATACAGTTTCTGCGGGGGGCCTAATTCCCAAGTCTACATTTGTATCCACTTACTACAGTATCTTCGTTTGCCTAACTCCACAGTCTACGTATGTATCTGCTTACTACAGTATCTGCGGTTGGCTAACTCCACAGTCTACATATGTATCTGCTTAATACAGTTTCTGCGGGGCGCCTAACTCCACAGTCTACATTTGTATCCACTTACTACAGTATCTGCGTTTGCCTAACTCCACACTCTACATATGTATCCACTTAATACAGTATCTTAAGGGCGCCTAACTCCACAGTCTATATATGTATCCGCTTACTACAGTATCTGCGGTTGCCTAACTCCACAGTCTACATATGTGTATCGACTTAATACAGTATCTTAAGGGCGCCTAACTCCACAGGCTATATATGTATCCGCTTACTACAGTATCTGCGGTTGCCTAACTCCACAGTCTACATATGTGTATCCACATAATACAGTATCTTAAGGGCGCCTAACTCCACAGTCTACATATGTATCCGCTTACTACAGTATATGCGGTTGCCTAACTCCACAGTCTACATATGCATCCGCTTATTACAGTATTACCGGTTCATGGTTTCGTTAGCGATACAATTATTGCAGCACGATTTCGTTTTCATGAAAACTATTCGAGATGTTTAAGATACATCTTTCCAGACTTATAAGCATAGTAATACTTGCTTATTCATATCATTGTTGTTCATGGCGACATAGCCATATTTCCGACCATCAAATATGTGTCAAATAAAAAACATTTACATTATACAAATAACTGTATGCATCCCTGCTCAACCTAGAATTACCACTACAAAAGACGTTGTGATGTTACATTGAATTCCAGAATTGATAAAGATACCTCTTTTAGTTTTTGAATGTAATGTTGCTTGCTATATGTTATACCTCTGTCTATGCAATGTAAGGTATTTTTTATAAAATATATTATAAATTGAAATTCAACACCACGTTGACTATTCTTGGAACAACGTGATCCTTATCTGGATCAGAACGTTACATGATTGACCCAGGAACACGTGAGGTCAGCATTCATTTCAGTTAAAGTTTAATTTTATATAGAGTCTGTAAGTGTTAAGCGCATACAATAATTTTACTTCTGTTATTGGATTGTTGAAAATGATAAATATGTTGCTCACATTGTATGATTATAAAAGTTTACAAATGTTCGTCCCATGCACATTATAATCTAGGTTTCCTTCATAGACTTCAGCTTAGTCGACAAACATTGCTCTGTTTCCTTGTTTTAATATTTAGGAATATTGTGGTTTCTTCTATAGAAATAATCCTGACCATCTTCCTTCCTGGTACCAACACCAAGCGCCCATTGTGTAATAATCATGACCATCTTCCTCACTGGTACCACCACCAAGAGCCCATTGTGTAATAATCCTGACCATTTCCTCACTGGTACCATCATCAAGCGCCCATTGTGTAATAATCCTGACCATCTTCCTCACTGGGACCACCATCAAGAGCCCATTGTGTAATAATCCTGACAATTTCCTCACTGGTACCATCATCAAGCGTCCATTGTGTTATAATCCTGACCATCTTCCTCACTGGTACCACCATCAAGAGCCCATTGTGTAATGATCCTGACCATTTCCTCACTGGTACCATCATCAAGCGCCCATTGTGTAATAATCCTGACCATCTTCCTCACTGGGACCACCATCAAGAGCCCATTGTGTAATAATCCTGACAATTTCCTCACTGGTACCATCATCAAGCGTCCATTGTGTTATAATCCTGACCATCTTCCTCACTGGTACCACCAGCAAGCTGACCATCTTCCTCACTGGTACCACCACCAAGCGCCCATTGTGTAATAATCATGACCATCTTCCTCACTGGTACCACCACCAAGAGCCCATTATGTAATAATCCTGCCCATCTCCCGCACTGGTACTACCACCAAGCTGACTATCTTCCTCACTGGTTCCCCCACCAAGAGCCCATTATGTAATAATCCTGACCATCTTCCTCACTGGTACCACCACTAAGAGCCCTTTGTGTAATAATCCTGAACATCTTCCTCACTGGTACCACCACCAAGCGCCCATTGTGTAATAATCATGACCATCTTCCTCACTGGTACCACCCCCAAGAGCCCATTATGTAATAATCCTGACCATCTTCCTCACTGGTACCACCAGCAAGCTGACTATCTTCCTCACTGGTACCACCACCAAGAGCCCGTTATGTAATAATCCTGACCATCTTCCTCACTGGTAGTACCACCAAGCTGACTATCTTCCTCACTGGTACCACCACCAAGCTGACTATCTTCCTCACTGGTACCACCACCAAGAGCCCGTTATGTAATAATCCTGACCATCTTCCTCACTGGTACCACCACTAAGAGCCCTTTGTGTAATAATCCTGAACATCTTCCTCACTGGTACCACCACCAAGCGCCCATTGTGTAATAATCATGACCATCTTCCTCACTGGTACCACCCCCAAGAGCCCATTATGTAATAATCCTGACCATCTTCCTCACTGGTACCACCACCAAGCTGACCATCTTCCTCACTGGTACCACCACCAAGCGCCTATGGTGTAATAATCCTGACCATCTTCCTCACTGGTACCACCATTAAGAGCCCATTGTGTAATAATCCTGACCATTTCCTCACTGGTACCATCATCAAGCGTCCATTGTGTTATAATCCTGACCATCTTCCTCACTGGTACCACCACTAAGAGCCCATTGTGTAATAATCCTGAACATCTTCCTCACTGGTACCACCACCAAGTGCCCATTGTGTAATAATCCTAACCATCTTCCTCACTGGTACCACCATCAAGCGTCCATTGTGTTATAATCCTGACCATCTTCCTCACTGGTACGACCACTAAGAGCCCATTGTGTAATAATCCTGACCATCTTCCTCACTGATACCACCACCAAGCTGACCATCTTCCTCACTGGTACCACCACCAAGCGCCCATTGTGTAATAATCCTGACCATCTTCTTCACTGGTACGACCACCAAGAGCCAATTATGTAATAATCCTGACCATCTTCCTCACTGGTACCACCACCAAGCGCCTATTGTGTAATAATCCTGACCATCTTCCTCACTGGTACCACCAGCAAGCTGACCATCTTCCTCACTGGTACCACCACCAAGAGCCCATTGTGTAAGGCAATACGTTCTCTAAGTGTCAACATATTTACCAACAATAGGCATTCTATATCTAATGCGGTGTTGTAGTGGGTTAAGCCAAAAGGTACTTATTAACACGTGTCAATGTCCTCGTCGTCGATGGTTCGATCCCTGCTAATGAAAAGAAAAAAACTTTTTAAATAAATATTGATTAATCAGCTTACACCCAACAAGCACAGTCCGTTTATTCAACGTTGAAATGAAGTTGATATTTGGTTGTGACCTTGATAAACGTTGAATCACCGTCGATTCAACGTTATTTTTTCAACGTTGAAATAATATGACGTTTAAACAACGTTGATTAATTTGATTTTTATCAACCTTATTGACATTGCTGAATTTCAACAACTTGTTTGCAATTGTTAGTGATACCCTATATTTTATATTTGGTTATTGTATATAGAAACATCTCGATTATCATTGCCAGAGGTAAAAAAAAAAAATGAAAGCATTGTAACTGTGCACGCATTATCTACTGGGGAATTTAAAATCACGTTGTTGAACTTATGGGGAAATTGAAATAATTAATTCAAACTGGAGTCGTTTACTTTTGTTATTTTGACTTATTATAAAAATCGCTAATGTTTATTTTTCAGAGTGTTTAATTTAAATAATTACCCCAACCTTATACCGTTAAATGATTTACAATTTTGTGATTTTTTCATGTCTGCCTATGTGGACTGATTAGCTCCCTTGCTCTATGTGATTTGCCGCCTGATGGAACGTTTGTTGCGCACGCGTCATTAACTCTAATTAGTTTTGAAAACGCAGGCCATCGCGGGCCATACAAAATTGGAAGTGGAACATAAACCCATATAAACCAAATATAACATGTTACTGTAAACGATTGCAATGAAGAACTGCATTACAGTAAAATATTCAACTATGTCATATAGTACGTGCATGTGTTCGATCAGTAAGAATACATAGATCTCCCGATCCCCGGACTTTCTGAGTTTGAAGTAATTTAAAATCTGATGCGAATTTAAAACATGAGGGTCCCGATATCAAAGACGATTCACACTTGCAATACCAGCATGAATCAGAATTTAAAAGCAATTTGATATGACATTATTTGAAGTACAATGTTTATAAGGTTGCCCAGGAAAACGGAGAGTGAAACTCCTTTGCACATGTGTGTATAAACTTAAAGAATTAAATGAGACTTACCTGTAAGTTGAAATTTGATGATAATTCTGTCTTCACTTCAGATGGTACGAAGGGATCACATGAGAAGCGTGCGCCTATCACCAGTCATTCTTTAAAGCATTTGAGTGAACACTTAACCCCAGCAATACCAATATACATAGAACATGTATATACATGGCTATGACACACAAAATGAAGTAATCCCAACATAAATAATAAAAGGAAAGGGTGGGTACTTCCAAAGGGTGGGCATGTGATCCCTTCGTACCATCTGAAGTGAAGACAGAATTATGATTAAAGGTTAAAAGACAGTGTTCACGAAAACAAACAAAAACATAACCACTCAGTCTTAATAATATGAAAGTGTATTAAATGAACTTGTCAACAAACTACAGCATTACGCATTACATAGTAATTATATAATTCTTAAGGCGTATAACCATGTCCTATCCTACATACGAAACTATAAGGGCAATGCATCTAGTACAATAAACATATCAATAAATGTTATCAAGACATTTAGCCATGCCCATTAATGTAAGTACAGTTCACCATACACAAATCCAGAAACCAGGCCATCCAAATCAGAATAAAAGTTCATATAAATTGTGAAAAGTATATATATATATATATATTTATATTCACGAAAACAAAAACAAAAAGGTCTGAAGAATCTCCTAGAAGAGATGAAAGTGCTAAAGACTCGTTGTTGAGAATTTTCTTTTTTATAATATTTCTTCCTCCGTAAGGATATTTTTTCTGCTTATATAATAAGAGCGCAGCTCTTCTTGCGCCGCTCTTTTCCGGTAACATGTACGAACAATTGAAGTCATGGTAACGTCGAAATGCTATGCTTCCAAAATCCTTCGTCACGGAAGTAGCTAGTATAGAGTTTCCGCGGTCCTATTTTTACAATGCTGTTTAGCTTTGCTACACATTCTCAAAAATATCTCTAAAATTGGAATTTAATCACCATATATTCTTAACTTTTATAATAACAGATAATAACAGTTATATTTGATAAACAATACATCTTCAAATATGAAGTCCCTTTACTGGGCCTCACTCTTTCCGCCACATTACGCTGAGGCCATAGACGGGGCAATTAAATGCAACAGTACCAAATGCATTTGTGTTTTCTCTTGAACTGCATAGTTCATTCGAATGTTTTTCTTTACTCATTAATAATGTTACATTAATTACTTTATTGCTATAAAACGAATAAATAGATATTATTTTAAATAATGTTATTTAGAAAATAAGATTGAAAAAAACATCATTTAGACGCTTCGCTCGTTTCAGGCAATGCCTGTTTTCAAAATGAATGATTTTGCCCAGCAACAGATTCAAGTATATTATAAAAAAAAATACAGGTACATTTTGTATGTATTAAAATGGGTAATGTTATGATTCAAAAATTATACTATACTATCGAAACAAATGTACGAGCTTCGCTCTCTCCAGGCCATGCCTGAGTCATATTATATATTTATACCTATAGATGTATCCAAACTCTAGACATCAGTTTAATTATAGATAATTAATTGATGAAAAGAATTATATTTAGATGATTATTTGTTCAATTAAAAGGTTCTTAAGGGGAAGTTTCTGGAACTATTTGTACTGTCTCTCGCACAAACAAATCAAACCCACTGCTCATGTCAACATGTATACTCCAGAATGCCTCGTACCGGAAGTACGCTCCACAGAACAATACAATAGAACCCAAATGACGGGTCATTAGATCCGGAATGCAAACACTACAGTACATCCCTCCTTTTCTTAGAATTTCAATACATTAATGTTTCCAAAGTGGAATTACTTTTAACACTTTTTCCATGATATTAATATTTTTTAGCCAAGTCTATGCACCTGAAATAAAACACCTTCCCGAAACATTATTTAGAACAATTTCAACATTATTATTAATCCGCGACACGTCATCTGAAACAAAATAAATGTCAAAAATCACTCGCGACATCAAATATAAAATGTATAACTAACACCATCACTCGCGAGTCGCGATACAAGGAAAATTAGGATTAATTATTAACTGTCAAAAATAATCCTTGTCTAATTATACTCGCTTATACATAATTATCGCTAAGATATTTTGGCGCGCACGTTTTCTCTCGCTGACCTCCTCAGTATTGGCGGTAGCAGTATACAGTAGAGGGTTGTGGCCATGGGTGATATTTTTGTTAAATGGCTAACCCCTGTATAACGACATGTAAAAAAAAATATAAAAATAAAACTGTACTAAAATTGGTATAAGCATGATAAAATGGGCTATGTGAGCTTCACATTTGTAAAAAAAAAAAAGAAGATTTTTTTGGTTCGAGAATAAAATTTTGGCCATAATCCGAAAGGGTGCCTACACATGAAAAGCTAGCTTTACAGGAGGTAAAATTTTGCACACGACGCAAAATTGCAAAGAATCAAGTTTTACAACTTTACTGGGACCCAGATAATTCTGCAACCAGGAAGGTAATCTTTAATTTCAGGCAGAACTTAGGAAAAAAATCACTAGTTGTGGGGGTTAAATTTTGGGTCAAAAATAGCATTTTTTGGCATTTTTTGGTAATTTTTGATGTGGTAACCATGGTTTTCACACAAGTGACATACATAGAAAAAAGAGGTTTATACACTTCTCAGTACTTTATATGTATTGTAAATGTAATGCAGTTTACAAATATATATACATGTATACATGAGTTGTGTAGGGTAAATCCGCTGTGTTTACATTTCCTCGATATGTGCCTTGTTTATCAGAGTCGGGCCATTTCTACTGTATTCTGTTTTCTGAAAAAAATGCCTTTTTTTGCTTGATTCAGCTTCACTTTCATTCATTATTGCTTTAAACTACTCAAAAACGCCAAAAAAAACCGTTACATAGATAGGTCAATATATAGGTCAATAGCCTATTACCTGTGGATGTATAAAGGGGGGTAACTCGCCCTTTTCACAGGCACTTGTGAAATTCTGCAATTCATCATATATTTGTCAATTGTGTTATTGGTAAAGTTGATACCAAACATCAAATAGTTCACAGGCTATCTCCTGATGCATTCATACTAGATTTCAGTCTGTTTCACTCAGTTCAGCACCCGGTAGCCATGGTTACTAATACATAAAGTTGTATTTATTGAAAATGGGTAAAGTATCTGTTTTCTTTCTAATTACACTATTTTAGATGGGTTTTTTTCCACTTGATTCAGCATACAGATTAAATAAGCAAAGTCAGTAATGTCAATAAATTTTATTTCCATAATTACAGCTGAAGAAAATTTCTTTTCTGGCGAAATATGTTAAATGAACAATTTCTGAGGGTCACTGTCAATTCTAGGCGAGGAAAGTGAATAACGGTTGCTATGGTGGCACTTATCTGATTTTTCAGAATATCTGACATTTCTGTGCTGTTCATCGGTTACGGGAAGTGTGTCTGTTGCTAGTTTGTTGTTGAGATGGGTTTCCTAGTGTTCAATTTTTTGATATCAGTGATCCTCGATGATGTCATAGATTCCCATTGATGACGTCAAAGTTATGATGACATCACAATTACTATGACATCATCAAACAAGACAGTAACATCATAGTATCACTGTACTGTTTGTTTTTCACATGCACATGATCTCAAAGCATCATATTTCACTCAAAAATAACTTTTATTCATGAAAACTACAAACCTATTCAAGTTTTCATTTTTCAGATTACCTCCCTTTGTTGGTAGTTTGAGAGCAGAATTGGTAAATAAACCTGTCAGGAGAATTCATATTCCTCGGTCACTATTAAAGTGAGAAGGAAACGGATACATCGTTGTGTTCATTGTCTCATTTTCCAGACATTTAAAAGGTTTTAATTAAATTTTGGGAAAAAGAAAGTGATGTATAAGGTATCAGTATACAGTAGAGGGTTGTGGCCATGGGTGATATTTTTGTTAAATGGCTAACCCCTGTATAATGATATGTAAAAAAAAATATAAAAATAAAACTGTACTAAAATTGGTATAAGCATGATAAAGTGGGCTATGTGAGCTTCACATTTGTAAAAAAAAAAAAAAGAAGATTTTTTGGGTTCGAGGATAAAATTTTGGCCATAATCCGATGCCTACACATGAAAAGCTAGCTTTTCAGGAGGCAAAATTTTGACAACAGCACACGACGCAAAATTGCAAAAAATCAAGTTTTACAACTTTACCGGGACCCAGATAATTCTGCAACCAGGAAGGTAATCTTTAATTTCATACAGAACTTAGGAAAAAAAATCACTAGTTGCGGGGGTCAAATTTTGGGTCAAAACTAGCCATTTTTGGCATTTTTTGGTAATTTTTGATGTGGTAACCATGGTTTTCACACAAGTGACATACATAGAAAAAAGAGGTTTATACACTTCTCAGTACTTTATATGTATTGTAAATGTAATGCAGTTTACAAATATATATACATGTATACATGTGTTGTGTAGGGTAAATCCACTGTGTTTACATTTCCTCGACATGTGCCTTGTTTATCAGAGTCGGGCCATTTCTACTGTATTCTGGTACCTAGATCCTGGTCCTCGACATCAGTGATATCTTCAGATAGAACCTCTTTGGCTGCGTCTGTCGACTGATTTATCAATTTCTTCATTTCTGACGAATTTCGACTTTTCCTTTCAATGCGATGCACGACCCGTTTTCCTCAACAACATCATATGGATCAACATGAAACTTTGTCGAAAGTTTGTTTTCGTTCCTCTGACTGAGGAGAACTTTATTATCGACTTGTATCCGATTCCGATCTGCTCTCCTTTTTTGATCGGTATAAAACCTACCTTTCTCTTTCCAATCGCGATCATGATTTTGCGCAGAAATCCTGTAGTCACGTCCGAACTCCGGTCCTGGTGATACTGTTTTTTCCATAGAATACTCTGGAATCTTTGTCCTGATTTCGCGTCCAAACATCATTTTGGCCGGACTTTCTCCAGTGACGGAATGAGGAGTGCTTCGATATGCCATGAGAAAAGCATATATCTCCTTTTCCAATCCCGTCGCTCTGCGTGGGCAATACGAATTGCCTTTAACAATGTCCTATTTTGTCGTTCAACTTCCCCATTGGCTTGGGGTCAATATGGAGTAGTTAAATTATGTTTCACGCCCAATGTTCTAAGGTATTCCTTGAACACGGTTGATCTGAACTGTGGTCCGTTGTCGCTTTTTATCGACTGTGGTATTCCATTTGTCGCGAACATACGGTCAAGACTTGCGATTGCCGTCGCAGTTGTTGGCGATTTCATAATATCCACTTCTTGCCACCTGGATTAATAATCGACGACAACTAACATGTGGTCACCTGATGGAAACGGTCCACACAGGTCTATCGCAAGTTCCTCCCACGGCCCTTGTGGTAACGGTGTCCTGTACAGTGGGTCTGGCCTAGAACTTGTACCCATAACCTGACACATGTGACATGACTTCACATACAGTTCTATGTCTTTATCAATCCCAGGCCACCACACTTTCTCTCGGAGTCGTGACTTAGTCTTAACTATCCCCTGCTGACTCTCGTGTGCTAACTCCAATGGCCTTTGTCGTAATTTCTCGGGCATCAAGATTCGCGTCCCACGCACTACAGTATTCCCGACCACAGCGAACTTATTTTTGATTTTGACGAATTCCTCGCCAATGTTCAAGTTCATATCCATGACGCTGCGTCTGACCTGAGAATTTTTCTGATCATCTCTAGACGCCTCGTCAATCTCGCGTAACGTCATCGACTTTGGCACGGCTTGCCCTGCTACAAAGTTAATATATTCTTCTGCAACATTTTGTCCCTTGGTGATTTTCTGCTCACAGATCGTCTGCGATAAGTGGAGTCGTACCTATCGCACCTAGTCCTACTGGACCTGCATCAACGATGACTCGCGTATCAGCGTTTTGATCATAACTTCAGGACTACTCAGACTACTTTAAAGCTTTTGGAACGCATTTTTTCTGTTCATCACTCCATCCCCAGACCACGTCCTTCCTCGTAAGTCTCCTCAATGGTTCTGCGACAGTCGCAAAATCTTCGATGAATTTTGCGCAATAGTTTGCCAATCCAAGGAACGACGTCAATTCTGTCTTGTCCTCGGGAACACGAGTGTTCTCTACAGCTTCTACTTTTGACTGTTCTGGTCCAATGCCATGTGCTGATAATACATGTCCCATGAACACCATGCGATCCATTCTGAACTTGCACTTTTTCTTGTTCAGCGTCCAACCCTTCTCTCGTAATCGCTCCATCACAGCATGGAGTTTCTCGTCATGATCGCATCTGTCAATTCCAAAAACAACTATGTCATCTGAGATGTTTCGCACTCCTTTACATCCCTGTACCACCTGTTGTATGACGTGCTGATATTTCTCTGGCGCGGACGAGATTCCGAACATCGGTCGCTTGTAGCGATATAATCCACCTGGCGCTACAAAAGTTGTGATGTCCCGCGACCTTGGTTCCAGCTCAAGCTGGTGATATCCCCATTTTAAATCAAGTATACTAAAACATGTCGCCCCATTCATCTCCTGTAATACATCGTCCACTATAGGTATTGGATGCCTCTCGCGCACGACAGCCTCGTTAGCTCTACGCATGTCAATACAAACACGTACTTCTCCATTAGATTTTGGTACTACAACTAACGGCGACACCCAATGAGTCGGTCCACTAACACGTTCAATGACATCATTGTCTTCAAGTTCTGTCAACTTTTCCTCAACCGCCTTTCTAACGGTGAATGGTAACCTACGTACAGGTTGTTCAACAGGGTGCACGTTTTCATCAATATGTAGTTTGAGTTGAAAGTCTTTCAATTTTCCCAATGTCCCAAAACATTCAGGATACTTGTTCATGATTTCTTCCTTGAACTTGTCATCAGTATGCAGCGGTTGTGCAACTACCTTCACCGATTCCCTACCCGCTCCATTATGAAGAAGGCCCATTTTTGTTGCCGTGTGCCGTCCTAACAATGATACATCAGAAGATTTAGTCGTGACAATAAAATCGGCGGCAACCTGCGCTTGGGTATTACTATGCATGATAACACCTCTGAACATGCCCTCCGTAGGAAGTGGTTCCTCCGCCCCATATGCGTACAATCTTTTATTACTCTTCACAACTGTAATGTCTCTGATTTTCTTAGCTACTGCCTTATTTACAATGTTGCGAGTAGCACCCGAATCGATTAGCATGTTAACTGATGTGCCGTTTATGGTGACAACAACTGAATTCTGTTCATCTTGGTTGAGCACAAACACATATTCATCATCTGACTCACCTTGAACTGTACGGACCCTTTCATTTCTGAATCCTCCACGAGCACCTTGGTTGGATTTCTGATTTCCTTTAGCGGTATCTGTACGACACATCTTGGCGAAATGCCCTTTCCTATGACATTTATTACAAGTTTTGTCTGCCGCAACCCTACATTCTCGCGCTATGTATCCCAGGTTTCCACACCGGTAGCATTGGCCTTTAGAAATGTCATTTCCGGTCGGTTTCGTTTCGTTTCTGTTCACGTGCTTCCCCTTGTCAACAAACTGACGATTTTCGCGCGGTTTATCTTTAGATCTGTGCTTTACCGCCCTCACCTCGTCACGTGACTCACCTCGTACCTGGAATTTTTCAGCCTGTAGGTTACTTGCCTCCCATGTCCTGGCAACGGTCAGCAATCTGTCAAGTTTCAAATCGGGTTCCCTCAACAAATTCCTCCTCAATTTAGATGAGTTCCCCTTTTCAATGGCTTGGTCCCGAATTTCATCGTCGTGTAAATCCCCAAACTCACAGGTCTTTGCTAACCGTTTCAGCCTCGTGACGAAACTATCTGTCGACTCGTCTTCTGCTTGACTTGCCTGTCGAAATACGTGTCTTTCAAACGGAATGATTTTCTTGGGTTGGAAATAGGTTGTCAATGCCTGCAACGTAGAATCCAAAGCTTTTACTCCATTTTTCCCAGCGTTGTGAGATACTTGTTTGGTCTCCATGTATATCAAATATTTCTACACTCGTCACATTTAAAACTTTCGCCATTTGGTGTGTTTATTCTTGTCGCCAGTGTACTGTCTCTCGGACAAACAAATCAAACTCACTGCTCCTGTCAACATGTATATTCCAGAATGCCTCGTACCGGAAGTACGCTCCACAGTACAATACAATAGAACCCAAATGCCGGGTCATTAGATCCGGAATGCAAACACTACACTATTTGTGGGGGCGCAGCGAGCTACAAATTCAATGCGCCCTTTTTATCAATCGTTGCTATCTAGAGAAGACGTATTGATAACGATTCTGTAGGCGTCTTTCTCGAATTGTATAATAAATAGAATCCAACACTCGTGTTCATGTTATATAGAATTGATTAATCTCGTTATATAATTTTATATAAAATAAATAAATTCGTTTGCACAAGGGTAAACTGTCTACAGAAGCCTGAGAGACCACCTGGTTTTTATTATACATGTATATATATGACATGATACAACCTCGTGAGGTATAAGAATTTTAGAATATTTAAAGGTGAATTGCATGTGGCAAAATTGAACAATAATGGTGCCACTTTCAAATTCTATGTGAAAGACATGAATACTCACATTTCTTATACATATAACACATTTCTGAAAATAGTAGGCCAACCTGCATAACATATTCTCTAGTCTTACTATGCAGCATTTTTATTTCAGATCCATGTGTATGTGACCATGGCTTTACTAACATGCAATCATGTAGTGGAACCATTTCCAGGAGGAACTGAAGAGTTGGTGCGGTATTATTTCAACATGTCCTTTAATTACCATGATATTTGTTGTTTTCTACTATTCGTACATCATATAGTAGTCAGCAGAACTACGGTTAAAAAGATTTTGCGACGATTGAAGGCAAGGCGGTACGGAATAGAGAGTCCACTCGAGGAAATCGTTTTCAAAATTATCGAACAGCATGCCATGGGACATATTGACTTAGGGTACAAATCAATGTGGAAACACTTAATTACACAATGTGGAATAAAAGTTAGGTAAGAAACCGTGAGAATAGCGTTGAAAGCCATAGATCCTTGAGGGGTTGAACTATGCAGTAGAAATCTGTTGAGGAGACGACGCTACATCAGTCAAGGTCCTAGTTTTATTTTTCATGTCGATGGATATGACAAGTTGAAGCCATTTGGTGTTGGTACTTTGGTTAAAAGCCGGGCCCTCAAATAACAATCCCCGTATTATCGCCAGGTATTTCATAGATTGCTTAAAAGAGATGAATGCTATCCCAAGAATGGTGCGCAGTGATGCAGGGTCTGAAAATGTTATAATTCGTGACATACAAGTCGCCTTGCGTTCATTTCATCACGACAACATGTCGGGTGAAAATAGTTTTATTGTGGGTAGATCTACTGCTCACCAACGAATCGAGATGGTTTGGAGCTTTCTCAATAGATCATTCACGCAGTTCTGGAGGAATATTTTCAAAGACATGATAGATTTTAATTTATTTAACAACGCTGATAATTTACATATACAATGTATACGCTTCTGCTTTTTGCCTGTCATACAAATGCATCTGGACAGGTTTCGAGAAACATGGAACGTTCACAGGATAATATCTGAGCTAAATAGTGAGATTCCAACTGGTATACCCAATGTCATATTTTACCAGCCACTTAGATATGGGGCACGCGATTGCTCATGTCATCTTACCTGTAACATCGCCGTTCTTGATGATATTGTTGATTCTTATACTGAGGCGAACCCCCAATATGGATGTTCTCGAGAATTCAGGGATTTATTGGAATTAATCAATGGGCAAAATCTGCATGAGAGTGATCTGCCAGCTTCACCGAATGACGCAAAAGTGCTATTCATAGAAATGGAATCCTTACTTGACACTATGTAATAATATTGATGTTATCATGTCCATGTATCATGTAGACAGTTAATTGACACTTTGAATCAATTTAATGAATTACACATATGTACCCTTATCGCTGAAAATAAGGTATTCTATAAAATGACTCCAAATCAAATCTCAGAATAGTTACAGTAATTATGTATAACAAACTTTACCTCGAACAGTTAATGTCGCATCAACCATATTGAATTATCGTCAACAATAAAAAGTCGTTAGTCTGCATTATAAATATGAACATGTCCTATGAAAGTCTCATAAGTATATACGACTTCCAAACAAGCGGCAAAATAGTTGTATAAACAACTCCAGTTGAGCACGAGTAAATTCATCAAAGACGGCGTTTTTCTATTTTGGTCAGATAATGAGGTAATAACTCCAATTGAGCACAAGCAAATTTATCATATAAGGCTTCGCCATCTATCTATTCAGTATACACGTGCTCATCTGGATTGAGCACCTCATAATTAAACCCTGATCAGAGTAGAAAATCATGTACATGTACTCCATAAACATTGAGGAATATATAAAGCAAAGATTATATAGATAAATGACATGGAAAAACATGTTTTAGTAATATTCACCAAATTCTTTATCATGTGAAAAAAACGAATCTTAAATTTGTAAACACGTCACTTTTTCACTTTTTCAAATGTTGTATATTCTTTTACGATCACGTATATGAGTCTGAAGAACTGAAATAAATAGTTTGTGTAATTAAAATGATGTATCTTATAATTATCGTATTTCAATATGACTGTTTTACAAGTTATATATCAAATTACCAATTTTGTAAAAATTCTTGTATCAACAGAAACGCAGAAATACAAATGGTATAACTTTATTTTGTCTTTTTTTTGACGGGTTACAACCTCAGTAAATTTTAACAAAACAAACATTCTATTTAATCAAAAGTATCTCATGCATAGTACATGAAGCTTTGTGTTTTTATTTGTTCAATATTGAATATATAGAACTTTGTGTTTAGACGTATTAAATAATAATTTAAAAAAAATCAGCCGGAATCCACTGAATATCTAGTCTGTTACAGTTCAGCGTCATTGTCAGTGGAAGAATCGGTAATATGAGTAAGGCGTGCGTTTTTGACGAGCAATAACGTTTTCAGAGTATCAGTTGAAGCATTTTCTCATATGTATGGGGAAAATGGCATTGGCTTATGCAAATATAAATACTGTACATCCGTCCGTTTTTGACATTTTACGAGACGTTTGTCCTATATTCATTATAATTATACATGATTAAATTTAAAGTGACACATGCATCGATGTATAATATTATATCTCATTAATGGATTTGAGAGACATATACAAATGTTTGACATGAACAAAAAAGTTGTTATTCCTCATAAATGTATCTCGGGCACAAAAAGGTACTTTGGGGTATATCTATAAAGTACCTAAAAGTACCTCTGGATTGAGGTATACCTATCAAGTACCTAAAAGTACCTCTGGATTGAGGTATACCTATAAAGTACCTCCATTTGGTTGGACTCTGATTTCTTCAAAGTACCTCAAAAGTCCTCATTTGGATTCTGGTTTTTTTCTTCAAAGTACCCATTTGAGTTTCTTTTAAGGTATATCTTAGTCAGAGGTACTGTTGGGTTGAGCACATTATACCACTCTTATTTTGTCCCTTTTTGTTTGTTTCGATTTAAAAAGTACTTATTAAGGTATACCTTATGGGACAAAGAAGTAATTCTCAAACATACGTTGATAAGGACCCATGGTTACATGGGATTTTACCGTTGATATTACTTCTTTGATCCATAAGGTATACCTTTGGTACTCACAAAACAGTACCTCTTTTTCCCTTATAAAGAACTAATCATTGTTCCTTTAATACATACTAAGTTGGTTTGCCATATTAGTTGCCTAATTCTATATTGTAAAATGTTGTTTCTTTGCAGTACCTTGCCATAAATAAACTTCAATATTTAAAAATAGAACAGAAAAGTCCATAAATATTTATCTAAATTAAGTACAGCTCTATAAATAGACAACAACAATGACAACACAGGTCTAGATATCAAACAGTTTTATTTTTATCATTTAAAATGATACAGTACCTGCTGTCATCTCAAAACATAACAAAATAATAAAGTAAATTAAATGTAGTTTATAAGCACGCCATCGAAAACAAATATACATGTTACTGCACCGTACACAGAATCGGATCCAATATAATGTATAAATAGTTCCAGTATAATAATAGTTCAAGCGCTGCATTCTGCAAGCAGATTTCTGAAAAAATATTTTTATATAAAATACAAAACGTCCAAAACGCAAGGAAAGTGTCTAATCCCATATTTATATACTGTGGTAAGATATTTAAAATAATAAAACAATATCTCATCATCAGCTTCATATTACAATAGACTTAGATAGATTAATATAATTATACAATTTGCTATATTTACCGGGAGGGGATATAAAACTAAAACACTGACATATCAGAAGGGGGCCTTGTATGTGTCTGGCCATAATAGTGAAATTGAGCGTTGCATTATGATATATGTTGGACAGATTTACTTCAAACAATGTTCAAGTAATGGGAAATAGCTTTGGTCACACGACTTTCTTTTATCAATTCTGACCAGCTTTGCTTCATAATCATATAATATCATAACAAAATGTTTAACCCAATGATCTTGATCTTTTGTCAGTAACATCTTGTTTGATTTTGATGAACTTTGCTTCATAATGTAATTACAAATTGTTTACTAATTAAGATATGCTAAATTTGACCTTGACTTTTGACCCACTGACCTTGAGCTTTGATCAGTTGCTACCTTTTTTGCTTCATAATGTCATAACAAAATGCTTACTAGCTAAGAAATAAAAAGCTGACCTTGGCCTTTGATATGATGACATTGACCTTTGCTCAATTCACTTCTTACCAGTAAATAGTAACAAAATTTGAAAATTTTGATGTCAAAATCTTAGATGGCTGATTAAAATCCAAACAGACCAAAAACTTACCAAGCAGAACTAGGGTCAAAGGGAAATCATTGTGTTTAATTTAAAAATGATCATTTATTTCCATCAGTATTCTGCAAAAACAAAAAAATCAGATGGATAGCTGGACTGACGGATTACCCGATTACAATTCGTTAATGAATGAAATGTAAAGAAATGCTTTTGTTAACATATGGAGACAATCACATTAGAAATATGTATTCACCACTTCGTTTCCATTCCAGGTATATCAAATTATGCCTATTTATATTAAGAGTCATCATCATGTAATCCAGATCTGAATTAATGGAATACGTTCGCAAGCATACAAATCGAACGTGCACAGTTCAAATTGTATTTTACGAACTACAGACATTGTTCAGGAAGTTAAATCGCCTTATACATTGCAGAAGTCAATCGGGGCCATCTGTTGTCATTTCGGGGCCATTATTACCTATTACAATTCATACAGATTGAGATAATGTAAACATATTGATGCTATCGGCAGTGCTCTCAAACATCAGGAGAAATAGTTATTTCACTGAAAAAGAAACGTTCAACCTAGCTTGTATAAGTGCAGTACTGGCATGTACTCGTCACTAGTAGCTATTAGCATCATTTAGATATATGCAATCAAAGATGGCATACGGTTAATTTTTCCAAAGAACAGTTAATTGTATAAAGGTTGACTTTAGTTATGACTGTTCTGCAGATTGCACACAATCTGCTGGTAGATTCCAGGTGCAATGCACATACCATGCAAAACGTATGTCCACATGGCACCAAGAAGGCACTCCGTTGTCTATCAGTTTAGATTCAACAATCCCCATCTGTTGGAAGTCTCATTGAGACCTAAACCAAACAAAGTTGTAGCTTATAGAGACTTGATTAAACCATACACACATTTTCAGTTAAGTAATTGTTGTAACTTGAAACCCAAAATTTAAATATAAAAGCAATTTGATGTACCGGCCCATTGCTGGTTGTATCATGATAATTCTTTGGAATTTTTATTGTAACAGTTTGATTTACAACATACACACAACACAACTTACTGTTGGTGTCCCAGCATTGGCCCATAGGGTTGGTGCTGGTGTCTGTACAAGTACTGGTGTTGTTGGGGCTGTTATGGCCGACATTGTAGAGATAGGAGTTAAATTGTTGTGATGGGCCTTACTGGTGGTGTCACGACAGGCATTGTTGTGGTTGGTGTTACCGGTACTTGTGATGCTGGTGTAGTTACGTTGCCCATAGTGAAGACATTTGGCGAGGTCGACGTAGCTACAAGACTGTATTCCACAAATGGATCAGGCAAATCAAATCCATCAGAATCCGATGATCCAGTCTCGAGGCCTTCAATGTCAAAGAACAAATATGCAATGCTTTTCATATTAAAATTGATCAGTTGTAATTTAATACATGTATTTCATTTTTGTAACTTAATGTATGTTGCACGTAAAATTGATAAGCATAAAACAGTTATGCATATTTGTTCAATAAACATTTACAAAATTAACGTTGTGTTAATATTTAATTGAGATTCGTAACCATCTGTTGTTGAAAGGTTATCAATGTTTGTAAATAATTTGCCTCAAGTTCTAGTATGTAATGTATGTTCGAAATGTTGATTGCTTAAAAGTTTTGAATTCACAAAGTACTCTCTATTATTGCCTTGCAAACCCATATAAACCTATAAAAATATCTGTGCTTTTAATTATATGATTTTCATGTTTGTTCCTCGGGCGCATATGAGACAAGAACTTTTGAAGTATTATATATGCAAAAAGCCAAAGTTCATAACTTTCGTAGCAGTCAATCAGGTTTTGATAATACCATCATACCCGGTATATGGTCGTTTGTCGCTGAATTTAGTTATTGATGTGCAACTATTATGAGTTGGCTGATAATTAATCCCACCTGTGTAATGTGTAATTGTATTTGTACATATCTTTTCCTTTGTTAGAAAACTATGCCTGGTTTTTGTGTACACACAAAATTTGTCAGATAGTTATCAAGAGGGATCTCCGCTCCTTTGCTGGCGCCAAGTTTTGTTTCCATTCTCCTTATTTCCCCCTGGAATTCTTTCCATTTGGTAAATACCTCTCCTCTAACTTATTCAGTGTTAGGCCATAGGTACTATCTGATAGAAGTGACAATGTTCCTGTTCCTCCAGTTGTGGAACCCCTACTGCTTTTCACCTGGGCATAGCGACGTTCCCCATAGAGCAAATGCATCCAGCCAACTTGGATTGAGGAAGTAGATTGTTTTTTCTTCTTTCCTAATGACTAATAAAGTTGCTAATTATCAATTAAACAAGTATGAATATATGTTTGGAAATTCGTGAGAATTATTTCATCATTCTATGTACATGTACCAATTATACTTTGTTAATCATATTCCATATATGTATCGTTTATTTTACCAATAACTTAAATTAAACTATACTGGTACTGTACTCATTATTTCAGATACATTATGTACTAAAATTCGACTTATTGCAAACTTAAATTATGTATAGAAGTAAAAGAAATACACATATGTACAGGAAGGTGATAACTCACAACACTTGACACCATGAATAGCTATTACCAGCATCAGTTTAACTTTAATTACTGTATACTAATTAATTACCATGAATACTAGCAGTTACAATTAAGATTTAGAATTTAATCTGAATGTCCAACATTTTTCAACAAAACACATTTTTAGAAAAGAAGAGAAAAGTTTCTATTATTTTGTGATATCGAAACCCCATGTAGTGACTTCCAAACTAGCACTGTAGTCGAAAATAATTTGCCACAAAAGATGGCATTGTAATCCCCGCAGCTAGTAATTTAACTTTTAGCCATTTATCAGCCAATCAGAAGCCAGTTTGGCCATCGCGAATCTGACTCTCAAATTGATAAAGCATAAACAAAGTCGGCTAACATTGCAAAATATTAACCAATCGCATGCCGGGCAACCACAGCCATCTTGAAGAGGTAGAATTTTTCATTGCCAAAATACACCTACATACTGAATTTGATTGAACTAATCCACAATATTTGCATTTTAACCAATCAGAAGCGATATAAGTAGGATGCTTCAGACAAACTTTATTATGTCAACACCCATTTACCCTATGGAGTAGAAATTTAAATTATTCATTTATTGGGCCCTGCCTCTCTGTCCCGAGGAAGAAACACAGGTAGACATTTGAACAAAGTTAGTCCTCTTGGCCAATTGATGCTCCAGACCAACTATAATAACTCAAAATCCCTTTACTACTGAATGAGAAGTGATTTTTACAAATTCATTGAGATAAAAAAACAAATCAATCCACTACCAGAAGCAATGAATAATATATAAACTCCAAACTCGAAATACAAATCACTGTTACATATATGTATCAAGTGAATCAACATCAAAGCCAAAGTTGAAATCACAAAAATTCATCCAACAGTATTTCCGTATTTGAAATGTAGGATTATAATCCAATTTGAAAAACAATTTGTTCCCAAATCCTAAAGGACAGCCATACATGGGACATAAGTGGGAATAACTGGGAATAGAATGGAGTTTATTGATTAATAAAAAAAATATTTAAATACATCATTAAAATCAAAATTATAATTCTGAACCATAGTGTCTGTTTATTGTTTTTGTTTTCCACAGCTTGTAAATATAAACACACACAGTCAATTCATAATTATCATGAGACATATCATGTTGCACATAATTGTACAGAGCAGGACCTCTTCTCACACAAACTGAGTTTGGCTACTGACCTGTCACATAAATTTTGTGTAGAGATTAGGAAGCCAGTGGTTTGCCTGGATAATGATTTGATATGTATTACACTGTAACCATGTTATTTGTCAGTCCCAGATCAGGCCTTTGAGCTAGGCACATGTCTATGTTAACCCGTGAGGAAAAAAATACATTTAACACAACTATCGGCCATTATTATTTGTATCCGAGAAACAACACATAAAAATGCGTACGTTATGCATGTTAAATTTATAACCTTGAATTTTTTAAACGTTTGTTTTATTCAACAGCTGTACTAGTTTTAATACAGACTTTTTACCAGTATTACCAGTTCTTGTTAAATCATACTAAATTAAAGTCATACTCATCTTCAATATTGTGTCAACAATTACAAAAGAAAACCCTTATTTTCATATTTACCTGTCTCAAACAAACAGACGATGTGCTGAAAATTATGTTAGTAGAACTAGATAAGTGTGATCATTTGGCGTATGGTTTTTTCTTTAATTGGGTCTGGTGTAACATGAAAAAGTGACCCGCGTAAAAACCTACCCGGGTCCAAATTTCACGTAGAAATCATCCCCGGGCATCCGTAGGAAACTGACCCATAACCGTTGAAAAATGACCCAAAATCCGGGTCAGATTTCTACGGAATTATTTTTTTGTAACATCATGTAAATTTGAAATTGTACCTATAATCTGGTCTAGTGAGACCCAACGTAAGTAAAAACACGAATTTTCGCCCAGAATGCTTAGTTTTATTCAAGGAAGATCCAGGGAGCTGTCCAAATCAAAATGTTTGGAAGTTATGTCTAAATACCAGTATATTGTTCGGGTTACACACACACAACCTCACACACCCTCACACACAACCCCTCCCCCGAAAAATAAATGAAATTTGAGGAGCGCTCTGATACTATCTTGGGCACATTGTTGGTGTATAATGATGCTTTATTATTGAATCACTTTTATGTATTATTCATTCGTTCTCAATAGAAAAACAGTCGAAGCAGTTAAAATAAATTCCACAATGAATAAAAAGCATTGGCGAGTATAGCGATGCGATTTTTACCTTTTAAGACAAAAAGTAGATGACCCAGAAAGTTTGGACCCCGTCCCCTTACAATAATGTATAGAAATGAAGTTAAAAATGCTCTGCGTTCTAATATTAGAGTGTTATAAAAATATCTGGTTTCTTAATGTCTTTTTCTGTGACCTTTTTGTTATTTTATTATATGGCCTCTATAACGAACTTTAGAAGAATTTGCAAGGGAGTTTCTTAAACCATGGTACAAGAAAGGGTCATATTATGGAAGAGAATTTTGCGTAGTGTTTAAAATAAAGATTTTCAGTTGAAAGGATGATATGTAATATGTTCTTATGATTTTTGCCTCAGCCTATTTTTCTTTATTTCATTAAGCAAGTGGGTTCAGATTTTAAATAGTCTGTACACCGTTGGATCTATGATGAAATAAAAAAAAAATAAAAAAAATCCCTGCATACAGATACATGGTTTGACAATATGGCACTTCGCAATTATGTCACAGCGCGGGACCTCGCGAATATATACAGCGCGGGCCGGCGATTGTGTAACACTTGCTATATAAATGTGCAAAAAAAACATGCCAGAAGGCAATAAAGCATGTGATAATTTGTTTGGCGCGCTATATCATGGTTTTAGATTTAACATAGAACAAATGGAAGTCACGACGGAGGAAATAAGAGCATATCTGAAGAGGGGAAAATATCCTAAAAAGATGAGGAAGTCTGAAACGAAAATACGAAATTAAAAATGCAGAACGTTCTGTTTGTAAGGCGAAGATCAAAAGTTATTCGAAAAGGTGAAAGGCAAACTTTTGAGAGTAGTTAGCAGGAAGGAAGATGTATCTTACATCATTCGTAACGTGCACGTGGAACATGGAGCCAATCTCTGAATAAACAAAACGTAAATGTATAGAGTATAACAATGTTGCGTATAGCACGGCACCACCGACGTTTATGTCTTCTTTTTTTGGTCAAATGAGGTGTTGATTATATGAGTAAGGAATATATGAAAATTGTCGCAGACTCTCCACCAATCGGAAATCGGAAACGTGTTCTACCATGAAAAAACGTTCGGGGTACAATTTCGACCATGACAAAATGACCCGGGTGCATTTTCTACAATTGAAAAACGACCTGGGTACATTTCCTACAATAAAAAAAAGACCCGGTTACATTAATTACCGTGACAAAATAACCCGGGAATATTAACTTCAATGGTAAAACCACCCGGGTACAATTTCTACAATAAAAAAACGACACGGGTACGTTTTATACGTCCGAAATAACGACCCGGGTACATTTTCTACAATCGAAAAAACGTCTTTTAAACGACCCGAGTACATTTTCTACCGTGAAAATATAACCCGGGAACATTTTCTAACATGAAAAAATGACCCGGGTACATTTTCTAAAATGGAAAAACGACCCGGGTACAATTTCTACAATGGAAAAACGACCCTGGTACAATTTCTTTTTTACTGTGAAAACATACCAGCCAACCCTCCCTTTCACATATCGTTTTGATAGGAAATCGTTACATTCTGATATTTACGGAAAAATTGACGAAATGGATAGATGTGAAGCCAATCAAAGACAAATCAGCAGAAACAGTCCTGAAACATCTCGTGGAGTTTGGGTGCACGCACGGTGTACCTCATGTTGTCATTACAGGTCAGGGCCGCGAGTTTTGTAATATCATAAATGATACTTTTTGTAAAGTGTTTGGCATAGACCACATAATAGCATCTGCATTTCATACACTGGGGGATTAACCGAAAGACACAACAGAACTCTGTGCGTATCACTGTTAATGATAATCAGAATGATATGGACGTTAAACTTTCGTTTGCTTTTTTGCATAAAGAACATCAGAGCACGTGTCAACGAAGATAGATCCATTCTCTTTGGTGTACGTCAGAAAGGCCAGATTGCTAATTGAACTGGATATACCAGCAGTCGCAACATAAACCTCTGACGCAGACCCTTTAAAGTCAAGAATTGATACATTTGTTGCTCTTGCCCAAGCGAGAGAAGTGGCAGCTCAGAATATCAAATATGCACAATGTGCCTACACGTTTCGGCCTTGGGCGATACACAAAAAACCCGAAGTCTGCCGCATTTTTAGAGCGTGGCAATTTATTGTTGTATTGAAGTAAAGGACTGCAACAAATAGAAATGAACTTCTATTAGTATATTTAACAGTAATTATTACAGTATTAACTCTTCCTAATGATGTCACTAATAATTCGCCAAAGGTCACCTCGACCCAAGAATTGTATGAATTATCATGGACAATGTAATTGGTCGACATGACTGACTAAACTGACGGAATTAACCACATATGGCAATGTTTATCGCGACAATGCCAGGGTTAACATCTTTACATCTTTATGACAATAGCATAACAGTCTCAATTACACAGTAAAATAACATGTTAATCATTACAAAGGTACAAAACTTACATTATGGTATCACAAACTTCCAGAAAAGAAGAAGATATTGTACAATGGCCGACCGCATGGTGTGTGTCTTGCACGTGAAATCTACATTTTCGCCTTATTACCTAGAAGAGTTCTATAAACACTACCGATAGAGATGCTGTTCACAATGGACAAAGGGAAATAACTCTGCCATCCTTAAGACTTTTTCATTCACAGCAATGACGGTACTAACTGTAACGGCACACACAACGAAAACAAATGTTTTATCATGACAAAAATAAAATAAAAAGCAGTATTCAAGGTTGGTGACAACTTACTGCCACATAGCTCAAGAAAGGCCACCAGAAAGGGAGGAAAACTTGATCCTACATGGGCAGGGTCATAAACAATTGAAGCATTGCATGACATGGGAACGTTTAAGGTGTCAAATTAGAAAACCCTGGTAAATGGAGCAAGGCTTCTAAAGTACTTGTTGCCAGAGGAACCGAAATCGGAGAGAAAGAACGAACAACTTACAGGACTACAGGACAGAAAGAGAAATCGAAGAAGGAAGGAACAATGACTGACAAACTGTTATTTACGTGTATCGTGTGGTGATCGAAAAAGTGGTACCGAAAGCCTCATTTAAGTGGTTGGAATTTAAACCTTTCCTCCAAAGTGAAAATGTTTCCCAAAGGAGCATTTACATGCGAAATGTATGTGCCCACTATACACCTGTCTTTCAGTGTTGAACACTTTGTATTAAAGAGAACCGTGTGTGGGATTAAAGAAAAACATCCCTAGGATGTACTGGTCCGTAGCGTCGTCAGAATCCCTGAAAGCGGCATTGGTCAATACACCAATAACAACGTATACTGATGTCTAAAAACTTCGATCACAATATCTTTGAATTAAGCTTTTCGGATGTCCCATAAGACATTGGCAGAGGATTCGTTTTGAACGATTTTGACCCAGACGTGTTCAACGTACTTGTATCTTTATCAGCTTAGATACAATTAAGAGATCCGGTCGTTCATGTCAGACACACGATAAACTATATCGTTAAATGCTAACGTATCAAAACGTTGGCTATAACGTACATATGTAACTCGCATGCTTGCTTATGTAATAGGTAGTAGTAAAAGATATTTTACACGTAGTCTAACACTTGTGTAACGTCATATTCAATGACGCCATTCCATGGTCTCCGCTTCAAAAGGACGCAACATCCGTGGGAGGTATTTGGTGAAATCTTTTGGCTTAAAGGACATTGTTTATCTTTTAACAGACAAGAGAAATGTGTAATGTGCCAATGTAACTTTTAAGATATTATGAAACCTTAAATAATTTGATATGTCACTTGCCCAGAGGCAAGAGGCATACACAACTATTGAACTATTTCAATAAAAGGATGATCTAGTAATACGTTCAATGTACTACTGAATGTATCAAACGAGTTCAATAATTGCATATAACACGAGCATTTAGCCTAGTGGCATATCAAATTATTGAACGAGTTTAATACATTTCGTATTATATTGACACAAGTGTTAAGAATTTTTGATCAGAAAATCTACAAGTCACTATTCATATATGGAAATCTAGCAAAGACAGTAGTGTAAGTCGACGGTTGTGTTATGATGTTTATTGCATAGTCATATTACACAAGATAATTTGCTCATAACAATGCCACTTATTAACCATCATCCCTTCAACGTATTTTAAGAACTCATGTTTAATTCATTTCCGTTAAATGTACACTAGGTCGCTTTTAAAATGACCATGTTAAAACAAATTTGGTATATTACGTAAAAAGTCCATGATGACAACGAACAGTTGGATGGTCAATCATGCTAAAGGCTGACGTGGTAAAATACTATTCACTTTGTGCTGAGTAACACGTAAATGTGATAACGTTATTGTAAGATGATGATTAACTGGTTGAAATGTTGTTTCTTGAACGCATTGAAGGATGTTTTAGCACGTCAGTAATTAACGTGATAGTGTTTTCATGAACCAGGAAACATAAATGACATTCAAATTGCCCGATTCTTAATTGCCATTACACACCTTACATTTGTTTTCTTCGGCTTAAACGTGTTTTTAAACTGTTCTTATCTCGCCGACACTTTTTCTTTACCAATCAAGGCCTGTGAGATACTATTCTTGTCAGAACGTTATAAATAACCAATATTGTTCAAATTAAAGATCGTTCGTATTGTTGTTAATTGTGAGCTGTCATAATGCGAGATTTTAGCATGTCAGTCGTTTAAAGGGTCATAAATTTATCATGAATATTCGTTAAATTAAATTTACTTAACACTTCTTTTCATGTGATACATGTGTTTGGTGAAATGTCTCCCATTTACTGAACTGCTTCTGTCAGCAAGTATTCAACATTTATACAAGACAAACAAAATAATAATCTCTGTAAAGTAAACATTGAAATATACAGTTCCATAAATGATACCAACAACATCCGTTGAGCTTTCATTTGTAGTATCGATACCGGTTACCTTAACTTTTGACTTACTCCAGTCTTATTCAAAATTGAGCCGAAGAAAATCCATCGAAATATTTAGATATGCAGCTTGATGACCAGATCTTTCAGTAAACTTCTATTTTAAGGTAATTTCGACCTTGACCTTTGAGCGGATAGCCGGGTGGATTAGATGCTCGAATAAAGGAGAACAAACATTTTAAGAGGTTGATGTTTCCTTTTCCTAAGATCCGGGTCACTTTTCTACGCGGGTCACTTTTTACACCGGCGCTAAAATATGTATTTGGAAATTAGCTGCTCATGATTCAGATCATTTTTATTTCCGTTTTTAGAATATTGAAATAATCAGAAATTGCAGTCTCTATTCACATATTTTCCCAACATCTTTCATTATATAGTTGTTGTGGTGGGGTGGGGGGAAAGTAGAGATGGGCTATTATTAGCTCCTTATTTTGTACATTTTGACTCCCCATCATTTTCGCATGTGTCCAGCTCTTGCTGTTATTTCGGTTTCCAGAACTTGTTGACAGACTCACGACGGACGCCACTGCCCCTTCCCCAAAACCTTTGATGAGGTAACCGGATCACATCCGATGCATGTCACCGATGAACCCAACAGCAAATACTGATCTTCATTGATAAAATGATAATACAATAAGCATAAGAAACACCCCAACTGCTACACATACGTAACACCTCCCGGCGCGTTTACCATATAGATATTGATATTTTACCGCTCGATCCAACTTCTCCAACCTGCCAATAAGCAACCGGTAAGCATGCAAGTTGCATTTAATACAAATATTCCAATCAAAAGATGGTTGCGACGGTACATCAGAATACTTAACAATCATTTATTTGATTACAATCACCCCTTCCAGAGGTATCTTAAACTACTCAAACACCAGAGAAAAACATTCAGGTACAATGTAATTTGTAGTAATTGATTACATTCTGGGTTCTATAAAATATTAACTATTTTAATGGACGTCGTACATGCATTATCGATCGCTTAAATGACAGATTATCAAATCATTTATGCGACCGCTCTACAACAGGAGATGAGATGAAATTATGAATACATAATACAATTACAATACTTCATTTGTACAACATACATGTGTATGTCTATATTTCGTGTTCTTACAATTCACAACTTACCGCAAATATATACCAAATGCATACGTTTGTTTATACATTTGCAATCATTAAAACAATCATTGAATATTTTAACAATATCATACGCAAACAACAGAGTTGTTTCCGTTTTTTGTTTGGTAAAACACCAAAAACGTAGTTGACATGTCGGTAGACATTTCTTTGTCTAACACGTTAGCTGTCATATCTGACTATACAATATGTTCAAAATCATCGGAAGTTCTAAATCAAGGTTACGTCTAGCCTAACGAAACCTGAAATTCGACAGGATATGGTCGCGAGACCATTTAAGTAATCTTGAATGAAGAGTGAAGAGACAGGCAAGATCATTTTTCAATAAAGATCATATCCTTGTGAATCCATGTGAAAATCAGTTCAGTGCAAAAAATTATATCAACAACTTCTAATAACATGGTACTTTGAATTGATGAAAAAAAGGCAAACGCTGATATTCATAATCATGTACATGTGCACGTTGATATCAGATTAACAGTTTCGTGCAGCATTTTTTTCACGATAAGGTATTAATGATAAAAGTCTTGAGTTCAGCATACTTCGGACGGGACGCATTGAATAAATAATACGTTAGAATACATTGATATAGATGCTTGAGTAGATCGTCCTATCTGATTAAAATTCCAAAAGAGGAAAATAATAAATTGCATAACAACTTGATGATTTACATTCTGTACATAATGTTGATAAAGAAACAAAGCAAATGTAGGTGTGTTACAATACCGATATAGTTCTGGTACTCAAAACTCGAACACTTTTATCTGTTGCCGGTAAATTCACGACAACTGGTGCACCTTGTCCAAACACAATGTGATGCATTTAAAGTAGAGGAAGCCCACAGAATTTCACGCTTCTTGTATGCATAGCTGACCCCAGTAAAATGGCCCACTAAACAGCTATGGTTTGTTACTAAGACAAACAGACACTTACTGTCTAACTTTCCTATTTGTAGCAATATAAGTTGATATATTATCAACATTATATACACATCGGGACGAGAATCAGTGTTTGGGATTGAAATTAATGAAAGTTATGGAAGGTGTCGGAAAGGGACCTTCTATGAAGTATGGACATCAATCCAAACACATTGTTGGTATATTTAAAGTTCCATGAAGTTGGTTAGCCAGTTTTATTAGCTCACCTGGTCCGAAGGACC
>NW_018404306.1:401887-422913 GCF_002113885.1 Mizuhopecten yessoensis | reverse complement strand
GGGGGGTGGGGGGGGGGGGGGGGCTAAAAGGGGCCAATTTGGCTATATTGTTTTAAGCGACTTCTTCTGTAGAACTATGAGATGGATATCAACCATATTTGACTGGAAGCATCCCTAGGTGGTGGGGATTCAAAATTGTACAAACGGTGGGGCTGACCGCCCAGGGGGCTGAGGGGCCGGCCAAAAGGTGGCAATTTGGCGATATTGCTATAAACGACTTCTTCTGTAGAACTGTACCATGGATATCGATCATATTTGGTTGAAAGCATTCATAGGAGGTAGGGATTCAAAATTGGAGCTGACCCCCCAGGCTAAGGGGTGGGGCCAACCCACCCCACCCCAAAAATATATATGCAAATGCTGGGCATAAAGAGACGAATGCAGTCATGATATTAGTATAGACCCTGGGTTCTGACCGAACCCCTAGGGACCTAGTTTCTTAGTCACAGCTTGGAAACAGTTGAGATCCCCACCCTATAACCATATATACAATTGCTTGGCATGAAAAAAAATTAATACAGATATATATATGGATTGGCCTAGGGGCCTGGCATATTCCCTTGGATCTCATTAGGAGAATTTTTTGCCATGATTGCTTAGATATCTCCAGGTGAGCGATACAGGCCCTCTGTGCCTCTTGTTATCAGATCAATCAATGTGACTAGGTTCGTTAGCAAAGTTGTAATGGGGATCAGTGCTTGGTTGTCTAGCGTGATGTGTATGTCACAAAAGGTCTTCTGGAGATGAAGGGAACTGCTCACCTTTATTTAAACAACATAAAAAATAGAAATAAACATTTGCTAAGATTAACAAATCATTAACAAACACAGACATTCGGATTTGACTTTCTAATCATTAAAACGACAGAATGTATGTATTAACAAAAAGTATTCAACAACTTGATCAAATAGAATAGCAATCGTTTTCACTTACGTTGAGGCTAATAGAGCTGCAATTACTTTAGTTTGCGGACATTTCATTTAGGTTTTCTCTGTATTTATCATTGACAGTATAATTATGACCAACACATTACACTTACTTAAGTCTGCAAAAAAGAAATGTAGAGTGAAATTCAATATGACCTTCCGAAAATGTACAGCCCAAACCCCCAACCAAACGCACCAATTTTCATAACTGACCTAATTATAAGTAGTAGGGTCTACAACAGCTATGATTCGGCGTTCAGATGTGTTTATAGTTTCCCTTGCATTTTTGTTATTTTTTTCTGACCATAAAAGCTAAAATGAGTTAAAACATGCGCTAACTTCAAATCGAAATGAAGTAGTGATATTGCGGTTCCTATCACAGCTGTCCATAGTAATAAGTGGCAATCCAGGCACAGTTATGCGATTTGGCTCGTTATCAAATTTGTAAAAGGAAATCAGTGCATGAAGCCTTGTATGTTTTAAGTCTTCAGTTTTAGGTCATTGACCAAAACTTCAATTAATGCAAAAACAACAAAATGCGGTTTTCACTTCTACTTTATATTAAAAAACCCATTAACAACAACAAAATCGAATTAGGATAACAATATGGTCTTAAATGGATGCTCACATA
Source organism: Mizuhopecten yessoensis (assembly GCF_002113885.1). Taxonomy (NCBI): domain Eukaryota; kingdom Metazoa; phylum Mollusca; class Bivalvia; order Pectinida; family Pectinidae; genus Mizuhopecten; species Mizuhopecten yessoensis. The sequence continues at coordinate 421,356 of NW_018404306.1, read as the reverse complement.
TAGTATGGTAAGTTAACTCAACATCAATTTTAGGAGCAATATCAATCATATATTTAATAGTATCATTTGTATGCAATATAGTATAATTTAAGATGTATCATATATATAGATCTTGTGAGCCCCGTGTGCTAGTTTTGTTTGTAAGAACACCCATCGATAAAATGTTAACCAAATAGAGGTTATACAATATATATATCATATTTAAAAAAAAAAGAGTACAAATCAACGGCATATGCTTGCATTTAGAATAAAGACCAAACATCTTTCAGATTACTGCTTTTGTAGCACATTGTATCAAAACCTAAAAAAGCAACTCCTGAATATGTAAATAGATCTTAAATACACTTTATGACCATTATATAACCATAATCCTGTTAATTTATTATTTAAATCTTTCTGCAAAAAGTTATTTTCGTTAGTTTTTAGCTCACCGGGTCCGAAGGACCATGGTGAGCTTATGCCATACCGCAGCGTCCGTCGTCCGTCCGTCCGTCCATCAACTTTTCCTTAAAACACTACTAGTAATGAACGACTGAGCAGATCTTGGCAAAATTTGATCAGAAGCATCCTTTGGGGAAGGGGAACAAATTTTGTATAAATGGTGGGTCTGACCCCCCTGGGGGCTGAGGGGCGGGGCCCAATAGAAATACAGCAAATTCCTTAAAATCCTTCTCCTTCTGTAGGAATGAAAGGATTGGTTCAATATTTGGTCAGAAGCAATTTTGGGGGAAGGGAAACAAATTTTGTATAAATGGTTGGTCTGGCCCCCCTTGGGGGCTGAGGGGCGGGGCCCAATAGGGGAAATATAGCAAATTCTTTAAAATCCTTCTTCTTCTGTAGGAACAAAGGATTTGGTCCATATTTGGTGTGGAGCATGCTTGGGTAAAGAGGAACCAATTTTGTATAACCCGTGGGTCTGGCCCCCCAGGGGCCTTAGGAGCGGGGCCAAATAGGGGAAACATAGCTAATTCTTTAAAATCCTTCTTCTTCTGTAGTAATAAAAGGATTTGGTCCATATTTGGTGTGGAGCATCCTTGGGTAAAGGGGAAACAATTTTGTATAAACGGTAGGTGTGGCCCCCCTGGGACATGAGGGGTGGGGCCCAATAGGGGAAATAGAGGTAAAACCTTTATAATCCTTCTTCTACCATAGGGATTAAGGGATATTATCCTAATTTAATCTGGAGCATCCTTGGGCAAAGGGACTCAATTTCGTATAAACAGCGAGTGTGGCTCCCCTAGGGGCAGAAAGGAGGGGCCCAATAGGGGAAACATAGCAAATTCTTCAAAATCCTTCTTCTTCTGTAGAAATGACAGAATTTTGTCCAAATTTGGTATGAAGCATCGGGTGAAGGGGAACCAATTTTGTATAAACAGTGTTTCTGACCCCCCTGGAGGCAGAGAGGCGGGGCCCAATAGGAGAAATAGAGATAAAACCTTTAAAATCTTTCTTCGACCATTGGGATTAAGGGATTTTATCCTTATTTAGTCTGGAGCATCATTGGGTCTTTGTATAATTGGTGGGTATGACCCCCCTAGGGGCATAGGGGTGGGGCTCTGTTTGAAGTTTGTTCTCGCTATATCTCAAGTACTGGATTGATCTTTCTGAAATTTCATATGTACTTACAGCACCTACCATCGAGTGCTATATCTTTACTTCATACCAATTATTTTAAACATATTCAGGTGAGCGATACAGGCCCTCTGGGCCTCTTGTTCATATTTATAGTTAGGCTTCAGGATTAAGCGGGATTATATAAATTATTCAACACATTTTGTATCTTTAGCAGAACCCATCAATACGAGCAAGTCATCTGCGTGCATCATCGGGAACAAACTACATTCTCAAAATTTATAATCCATTCGAGATAAAAACTTTTGTATCAGCGAAAAACATCTATGTGTGTTCCATTGAGCATAACACATGATTTTACTTATTTTTGTACTCTTTTGAGTACTTTTGAAACTGAAGAAATCATGTATTGCTTTACTCATTAATATAATATATATTATAATCATTGAAACACCTTCAATTTGTTGGTCAAGATGTTCCTCCTCAGGGCAATGTCCATATGTTTGGTATATTATTATTGATTTTCTTTTTACTTCAGTTGTGATTATGTCCACTGTCAAGACTGTTGATCTATATATTTAAATACTTAAAGAATGAATAAGCATGGAAAAAGCTTTCACCGTATTTCTTGATCAAACAATCCTTGCTCGGGAACGCTTTTACATGAAATTAAATATGTAAACTGGCAGCCGTTCCTAGAATATTAAACTCTTCAGGAATTAAACACCAACAATTTTGATCATTTTGATGCCTGATTTGTAGACTAGTTCCCAATTATTTAATCATTAAGAAATTAAACTTTAAACATTTCAATCACTTGAATGTCTGATTCTGAAGACTGGTCAAATGCAGATAAGGTTTGTAATTTTACCCAAGATTTTGGCTATTTGTAAGCCCCACCACATCCTTTCTGATGACTTGATATTGGTCCAACTCCTTTTACTGACTACATATAATGCATCATTGGCCTATCCTAAATTAAATAAACATGAGATAATTGAACTTAGGAGTATAAGTAAGTTCTCTGATGTTCTTTGGAGTTAACTGCAGGCATTATCAAAATAAGATTCTTTATTGTGAAATGCAATTACAAAACCATTCTGAGTTCAATTCTTATGTAGGACATATCATCCTTATGTAGGACATATCATCCTTATAAACGCTGATATCATTGTATTCAAATAGATAAGACTCAAACAAACACATCAGTGTCCAACACACACTTCTAGTAAAGATGTATTTTGAAGCCTGGACAGGCCTTATGTTAAATATAATACGGGATGTTTATCTTTCAATAAAGCTGAAAGTAGCTGAAAATTAGCTGTATTTGCTTTACAGTAATTTTACAAAGTCGTAAAAACCGAGTACATTAATATCAGAAAGTATATACATGAGAAAAGCATGTATGTTTTTTTCCATATCAAGATGTCCCCCGCTGAGGGCCGTAGACGTTCTAATATCTATATTTGGAAGATCAAATACTTTTGACATAGTTTAATTTCTGTTTCTAAATCACATTCAGCCATCTCTTACCAATGCGCATTGGCCATTGCCAACTGTGGTATTTGATCCATGAATTCGAATAAATGAGAAAGTGGTTTCCTGATCAGGATGGCCCCGATCAGGACCGTAGACGTTCTAATATCTATATATGGACGATAAAATACTTTAGACACAGTTTAATTGCTGTTTATGAATCACATTCAGCCATCTCTTACCTATGCCCATTGCCAACTGTGGTATTTGATGAATTAATTCGAATATAATGAGCACGTGCACATGGTTTCCTGATCAGGATGGCCCCGGTCAGGACCGTATACGCTACTAGCTATATAGTTATAGACTATACGGCTTTTAACAATTCTTGTAAGTCGGGGTTCTATTTCTCAATTATTACGACTTATCTAATGACAATATACACAGAGATCTATCTTTAGTTTATAAATGTGTATATCTATATATTGGAAAAGTTTACTTTTTTCCTGATCATGATGTCCCCAACGAGGACCGTGTTCGTTATAAGAAGTATGTTTTAAGTATTACATTGTTGATGTAAAGTCCTTTCCTATTTAAAAATCATTATATGTGACGCTAATCTTGGCCATTCGCATTGCTTACTTTGTGTAGTCGATGAATAACCACATACATTATTTCCATTTGATTTCCTGATCAGGATGGCCCCAGTCAGGACCGCATACGCTCCTAGCTATAGTTATAGATTTTACTGCTTATAACCATTCTTGTAAGTCGGGGTTCTATTTCTAAATTAAAACGACTCCTCTAATGACAATACTCACTGCGATCTACGTTTTGTTTATAAATGTATCTATGTATGCCAACAAATATGATTTTATTTCCTGATCATGATGGCCCCGCCCAGGACTGTGTACGTTATCAGATGTAGATATAGAGTATTCCATCAATGATGTAATGTATTTTCCATTTAAAAATCATTATGATGCTTCTCTTGACCGTTCGCATTGCTAGCTTTTTGTACTTGATCAATATCTACGTAAATAATTTCCATTTAAGTTCCTAATCAGGATGCCCCCGCTCAGGACCGTAGACGTTCTAATATCTATATATGGACGATAAAATACTTTAGACATAGTTTAATTTCTGTTTCTAAATCATATTCAGCCATCTCTCACCTATGCGCATTGCCAACTACATGTGGTATTTGATGAATTAATTCGAATATAATGAGCACGTGGTTTCCTGATCAGGATGGCCCCGGTCAGGACCGTATACGCTTCTAGCTATAAAGTTATAGACAATACGGCTTATATTCAGTCTTATAAATTGGGATTGTATTGCTTTATTGATACGACCCCTCTTATGATTAAAGACACTGCTACCTACATTGACAATATAAATGTTTAGATATATGGAAATATATATCTTATTTCTTGATCATGATGTCCCCGCCGAGGACCGTGTTCGTTATAAGTATATTTTAAGTATTTCATTGTTGATGTAATGTATTTTCCTATTTAAAAATCATAATGACGCTACTCTTGGCCGTTCGCATTGCTTACTTTGTGAGGTCGATGAATAATCACATACATTATTTCCATTTGATTTCCTGATCAGGATGGCCCCAGTCAGGACGGCATACGCTCCTAGCTATAGTTATAGATTTTACTGCTTATAACCATTCTTGTAAGTGGGGGTTCTATTTCTCAATTAAAATGACTCCTCTTATGACAATATACACAGCGATCTATCTTTAGTTTATAAATGTTTATATCTATATATGAGAAAAGTTCACTTTTTTTACTTTTTTTCCTGATCATGATGTCCCCGCCCAGGACCGTGTTCGTTATAAGAAGTATGTTTTAAGTATTTCATTCTTGATGTAAAGCACTTTCCTATTTAAAAATCCTTACATGTGACGCTAATCTTTAAGTTCCTGCTTAGGATCTTATACTAGTATGCAACTCGAAGATAAAATACTATAGACATAGTTTAATTTCTATTTCTCAATCATATTTACTCATCTCTTGACTCTTATAACTGTCACCTTTATGTATTTGATCCATTAATACGGATATAATGAGTACTTGATACCTTGATATGGATGTCCCTTTTACCTGTTACCGGATACGTTCCAATATCAACATATATTTAAAGAGATTGTTTTTTTCTATTCCCAAATCACCTCTCTTGACTGCAAATGCTGCCTTTATATATTTTATAAATAACTACGGATAGATTCACTATAACATATCCTGTCTGACCAGGATTTCCCTGCAAATATACACTATAACGTGGAATACAAAGATAAAATACTATAGATATAGATTAATTTGTATTTCTAAACCATCTGTACTCCTCTCTTGACTGTAAACACTGCCACCTTCGTGTATTTGATCCATCAATACGGATATAATTAGTATGATCAGGATGTCCCTGCTCAGGACTGCTAACAGCTTAGGTTATAAACTATACGGCATATAACCATTCTTATAAGTCGTGGTTCTATTTCCTCAATTAATACAACCATTTACATGACCATATACACTGAGCATTATCTTCCTTTAGTTTATAAATGTATAAATGAAAAATATCTACGTTATTTCCTGATAAGAATGTCCCAGATGAGGACCGTATACACTAAACACTATAAAATGTAGTTATAAGATATCCAACTGTTATATCATGCTCCAAGTCCGGACGAATTATCCGATCTTGACGGTCCTCACCAGCCCCGGTCCTGCTCAGCCCCGGTCCCAGCGAGAGACAGCACTAGACTTGACTATCCAAATCTCGTTTATTCTCGTCTGAGAAAACCAAAATGGCGGCGGCACTTTGTAGAACGTTTGTAGGTCTCACAAGAAGGACTGTTCTTACTCACCAAGTGAGGGTATTTTCTGATAAACCTTCCGGAGAAAGAGACATAGGCGAAAGCGGCATGCATGCTATTTTCCCTCCGGAAGAAAGTATGGAGGGGAAAGTTGGTAGGTGAATTAACAGCTCACTTGAAGTCTACTTGAAATGGGGCACGGAGTGGTCACGTTCCTATGGTTTTAGGCCACCCATGTAAAGACGGGTTGTGATAGCTTAGACTTATCCAATAGTTTTTCCAAATCAAAGTGGAAGAGTGAATCTTTACTTGCAAATCAATACTTTATAATATGTTAATTATGCACGGGATGATCCTTTAGCCATACAGTAGTAGAGGACACGTCTCAAGGTTATTTTCGGATCGATGTCGGCATGCAGTGAGCCTATGTTCGAACCAAAGATAATAATTCTTGACTCTCACAAACATTTGAATGATGTGTCAAAATGTATCAGACTTTCATACTTTCTGTGGATTCTACGACAGACTTGCAACTTTGTTTTAACCTGTCGGTGTCACACTGGCATTAATGCCATATCTTTTTCCGGTGCAAAGTAGTGAGATCAGTGAATTTTTTAGTGTCAAAAATGAGTCAGAATTTTTTCTCTAAATTAGTGAGAAATTCGTGAGACATTTAAAATATAAATTATACTGCATATAAAAAATTATTAAATCATTTGAGTAATTCTGAAGCCTCCAATTACTTTGAAAGAACCAAAATTGAAAATATATTGATATTTTAAAGGATTTTAGGGAGCTTTACACGTGACATATGAGGTGACATTACCCAAATCGGATCACCAGACCATCATTTTATTAAATCATTAAAAAATCTGAGGAGGAATTATATTCATTTATGGTTGTATCAAAAATAGAATATCAATGGGTGTACTCACAAACGAAATTAGCACCTGGGGCTCACTTGAGATATTTATAGAACGCTCTGAAGTCACCAATCATCGTCTCCGGGTTTTGCGAATGTCGGGACCCAAATCGGATCACGGTTTGAATTTTGCAGTATCGTACGCTTCAAATGAATATTTTTTGTTAGCATATTAACATTTTATGGTGACCTTTAGAATTTATATGACAAAAAGTATTTCTATAGTGTGAATTTATTCATATAGTCCAAAACAGAGTGCATAACCGTTGCACACGCCATTTTTTAAAAACGTAATCAAAACATTGACATTTGAGTTTGAATTACGTTTTCTTGCGCTATTTGAACTTAAAAACTAATTATCTGTACTCAAAAAATGGTGCATGGCTATCTTTTATAAGACTACATCATTGTGATAACTGATTTGATGACAAATAAATCAGTCGATACAATTTAAGTTGTATTTGTCATTTTAAGTGCCCTGGCAATTTATGGATCTGTTATTGTTTATCAAAATTTAAAAGAAAGTCTTGCCTCGTTAATGCCTCGCATCACTTCAAGGGATTTACCTATTCATACTCCAATTAAAACAGGGTTCAAATTTAACCAGATTTTCTACTTGCATTTTTTCGCAAGTGGTATTTTTTCTTACTTGCTAAATGAGAAAACAACTTGCAATTTGCATTTTTCCAACTTTATTAGACGTGTTAACTTAGAATTAAATTCTAAAACAACACAGTATTAACTGACATTTTAAATTATGGTCATTGGGATGTATACATGACGCAAACCTTGCTGTGAAAGGATGCTGGCCTGCTGAGGCTATTCTAAGATGTAGCATAGAAACTGCTTTTTAGTTTCTTGCTCCATATGGTAGAGTATTTGGTCTTTTCTGTCTTTGTCCCGACAACCACCATCTTGTCACAGCAGGTTTTGGGTCATACTCTCTAAGGGCAACATCAGCAACTTTGATTCGCATAAAAAAATTTGCGCTATAAATAGTAACTAAAAATAGATTACCGAAAAACATCATGCATGCAGTAAACGTCATCATTATTTGTGCAGGTACTTCCTAACGGACATGCGCACAGGACATGTATCGATTTGTAAAGACCGACCATTAGAAATGAGGATTATTCATCCCAAAATTTTCACTCGCAAAAAAATGCTGGTGTCTTAACCCTTAGGCTGCTACGCACGGCATATGCCGTTTTGAAAAGTCGGGCCGTCAGTGCTATGTCGTTTCTCGGTCTGTAGGTTTTGATCGGTAGCCAGGAAGTGTGAAGTCGGGTTGTTGCTATACCAAACCCGAACGTGTATAGTAGAAGGCTTCTGATTGGTTGTTTTGTCATTACTTTCGATATTCACGGCAGTGTACGCTAGTAATAACCAAAGGTGTGCGAGTTAATTTCAAATCGAAAAAAAACATCATAAAAATGGCGGACGTGTAGATTGAAGCGATGAATATGATGGTAAACATTTATTCTCCATCGTCACCTACGATGATAATAAAGGTTTTGAAGGGTTTGACTTGGTTGATGTGGAAATACTTCGGTGTAACATAATATGTTACTTTCCAATAAACGGCTTTGTGCCCTACGCAAACAGGAAAATATCGGCGGACCGAGGCGCACATGTCGTCTGCAGGTGAGCCCAAATTGAACATTGACATTGATACGTTTTGAGCCGATTTATTTCTTCAAACTTTTTATCGGTGATTTAATCATAAACTAGACCGTAGCTAAGATATATCTACATGCCGACTGTGACCGTAAATGTATTGAATGGCGACCTGAAACCGGTAGAAAATCACATGCAATTCTTTACGAAATACCTGAGAATCTCCGTGTAAATTACAGCGTCTTATGTCAAAAATGAAGTTTATAATCTCTGTTATGATTTGCCATTCCCATTTAAGGACAGAAATAATTTTAAAATGATCTTTCTCTTGCTTAAATCCCATTAATTAAAAGTTTAACATTTTCTTACCTATAACCACCTGTACAGGTAAATACTGAAGCAACTTTAGAATTGAAAACGTCAATATAAGCTAGAGACAACAACGAACAATTTTCATACAACTTTTTTTCACATATAACAAATATTTTCCAAGTTATGCACATTTGAAAAATCAAGTAAATTAATTTAAATTTCAATAATTAATTCAGCAGTGGTGACCCTTTACATATAAATCAATGTAGCAGCCTAAGGGTTAACATAAAATACACAATAAAATATGTATTATTGTATCTAACAAGAAAATTACATAATGAGAAATATCGTCTGCGAATAGAAATCGAAATATCGTCTGCGAATAGAAATCGAAATATAAAAGTTTATTTGTATCAAAACTGCAAATGTCTCATGATTTAGCCGTTGCTGTTTTATGTAAAGCGACACAGTTATTTAGTTACAAATATAGAGATGATTTGATTGTATTTTTTACCAAGGCCTTTTATAAACTGTATTCGGGGTGACCCACCCCAGCAGTGTTTCATTCCTCCAACCCTTTCTCACACACGTACATAGTACTCTCGTGTACATCGGGGATCTTAAACAATCGCTACAACTAACGGAGTGGTCCGTCCTGCTTTTTTTATCTAACATGGAGGACAAGGTAAACAAAGTTTTAATTGAATCTTGAAACAATCGGAATGTACGTCCCGTTCGTTAGACTTTGTCCATTCAACCTGGCGTGGATGACGAATTTCATTTTGGATTAAAATGCCCCCATCAACGAGTTTAGAGGCAGAGACGGAAACAACGGTGGGGCCCAAAAGTTTCGAGTTGTCTATATTTCCTCACTAATATTGCAGACAACAGAAAATGTCAACTCGAGTTAATATCCGGAGTGAGGTTTTACTGTATTGTTAATCATAGTGAAATAATTATTAGCCTCAAATTTACCCTGTTTCCATTGTACAAGTTATGATTAATATATAAAAAAACGATTAAACCTAAAAATAAATTGTACTCAAAATCTGTCCCGGGTGATACTGACGAGATTCTTCAATTTACATCTAGAGCCACATAAAAAAGGTTCGTACCTTTGGCGTAAGGACCACAACACAGAAGAGATCACTTCCAAAAACTACCCGGCCATCCCCTTTTAAAATCCTTTAACCAGAGACATATATACTATACTATAATTGATTGATTGATAGGTTTTACGTCAGCTTCACTACCGAGTTACTATACTATAGTGTATGTACTGGTTTTATATGCCTCTGTTTGAACCGCCCGATGTTTATTTTTTAAAACAAAACTTTTTTAAACAAAGTGTCCGATTAGAGACGTTTACGTTTCTGGTCTGATGTGCTGACAAAACAACGGTAGCTGAATCTTAAAATAAGCGCAAGTACAGATTGATTTTGATAGTTTTACGTCCGGTATTATACGTATGGCCTTACAGCATTGCAGCCTTTCAGTACGTACATGCGTGTGCTCTGGCTTTACTGAAATCGGGATGCCCAGGGGGCTAAACGTGAAGTACCGGTGAGAGGTAGTGCACCCCCGCTGAGCTAAGGCCACCCCTGATAGCGATCATGGTCATCGTAACTAACACACCGGTCTGTTCTGGTTTACATATCCAGGTAAATCAGCAAAAAGGATTTGATATAAGATGACCTCACATGTTAGGATTTACATTGTGATTTTGCTGAAGTTATCATAAAATAGTTACAACTAGAAACATAAATTTAGCTCACCTGCCCAAAGAGCAGCTGAGCTTATGCCCTGGTGCGGCGTCTGTCGTCCAGCGTCTGTCCGGCGTCCGACAACTTTCCTTTAAACAACTTCTTCTGAAGAACCATGAGGCATAGAGTCATGATATTTGGCTGGTATTTTCCTTATATGGAACCCGACAAAGTTTAAGAATAAAGCAGAATTTGACCTACTTTCAAGGTCACAGGGGTCAAATATGTAAAAACCTTCAAACAACTTCTTCTGAAATACCTAAAGGTTTAGAGACATGACAATTAGTAGGTAGCTTCCATGGAATAAGCCGAACAAAGTTTGCGAATAAAAATGGCCTTGACCTACTTTCAAGGTCACAGGGGTGAAATATGTCAAAATTTTCAAACAACTTCTGAAATACTGAAATGCCTAGTGACATTGTATTGAACTTGTAGCTTCCTCGGAAATAGTCAAACAAAGTCTGAGAATAAAAATTAGTTTGACCTACTTTCAAGGTTACAGGGGGGGTCAAATATGTCAAATGCTTCAAACGCCTTCTTCTGAAGAACTGAAAGGTATAGAATCTTTATATTTGGCTGGTGACTTCCTGAGAAAGAGCCCAACAAAGTTTGCGAATGAAAATGACGTTGACCTACTTTCAAGGTTACAGGGGGCGTCAAATATGTCAAATGCTTCAAACGCCTTCTTTTGAAGAACTGAAAGGTATAGAATCTTTATATTTGGCTGGTGGCTCCCTGGGAGAGAGCCCGACAAAGTTTGAAAACGAAAATGACCTTTACCTATACTTTCAAGGTCACATGAGTCAGATATGTCTTATGCTTAAAACGACTTATTCTGAAGAACTGAAAGTTATAGAACCTAAATATTTGGCTGGTGACTTCCTGAGAAAGAGCCCAACAAAGTTTGAGAATGAAAATGACCTTGACTTACTTTTAAGGTCACATAAGGCCGATATGTCAAACACATCAAACGACTTCTTCTGAAGAACTGGAAGGTATAGAACCTTAATATTTCGCTTGAAGCTTCCTAGAAAAGAGCCCAACAAAGTTTGCGAATGAAAATGACCTTGACCTACTTTCAAGGTCACAGGAGTCCGATATGTCTAACGCTTAGAACAACTTCTTCTGAAGAACTGGAAGGTATAGAACCTTAATATTTGGCGACTTCTGAATTAAAAGGCATAAATTTATAAAATTTGGCTGGTGACTTCCTGGGATAGAGCTCACCAAAGTTTGCGAATGAAAATGACCTCAACCTACTTTAGAGGTCACAGAGGTCAACAACATTTTAAAGGATTTGTTCTTAAGAACTAAAAGAAATGGATTCATTAGATTTGCCTGGTAGCTTTTAGAAGGAAAATGACAGTGACCTACTTACAAGGTCACAGGAAAAAATATGTCAAGCAACTTCTGAAGAAGAATCAAAAAGCATAGAATCTGATAGTTTCAACAGATGGAGCCAACAAAGTTTGCGAGGGAAATATTTTTAGTGCAATATAATATTATTTAATGAAAATATTTTGCTATGACTGCTTAAATATTCAGGAGAGCGATACAAGCACTCTTGGGCCTCTTGTCCTTTCTTTCATAGAAGTTAAAGACCGTGAGGTTTAAAAAAAAATATGTTTGTGATCAAAGACCAAATCAGTCCTAATGGTGAAAAGCCCATCATATTGTTAGCCAACAATTTCTAGTTATCTTTTATGATGAATATGACAGGATGTGATGTAAAGCTGTTCTCCAGTATTTATAGTATTATGTTGATTTTTTTTTACAGAAATGCCAGAGTCTTTTATGCCCAGTACTCTTGGTCACATGTTGGGAGAGGAGAGAGATGAAGTCTTGACTAAGTTGGGTGGTGCTAAGGCAAGTATAGGCTGCTGGCCAAGAGTTTAAAGGATTTTTTTATGTCATTTTTTCATGCAACAATATGTATAGTGATCGAGACCCTGTCTCTCTCAGTACTCAGATGATGGACAGATCTAGACCAAGTGACGCTCCATCTTTATCAACCTATACTAGTGAATATGCATATTTTGAACTTGGACAAGCTAGGTCAGATGATGTGTGCACATGATGTCACAGTGGCACAATTTATCCAATATCCTGTTCATTACATTTACCAATGTGGCACGCTCTTTACATATTTATATATTATTTGCCTAACTGTGTGTAAGTAATGACATCAACCAATATACTGTGTGGGTAAAATCATCAATCGACAAATACAGACGTCTGCAATATTTGTATATGTTCCCGCTATATTTTAAAACCATTTTGCAATGTCCGCAAGCAATCTTGTTTTGAGACACTTAGACATTGATCTTTACATTGCCATAGGGCTATTTACTGGAACTTACAGATGGATATCAACCATATTTGACTGGAAGCATCCCTAGGTGGTGGGGATTCAAATTTGTACAAATGGTAGTGCTGATCCCCCAGGGGACTGTCGACTAGATCATCTAAAAGGTTGGCCCCTATAGGTGCAGAGTTGTGGGGCCCAAAAGGGGAATTTGAGGTTTGAACCTTTAAAATCCTTCTTCAGTACCATTGGAAGGATTTTTAGGTCACCTGAGCTTTAGCTCAAGTGACCTATTGCTATCCGTCTTCGTCCGTCGTCCGTTAACATTTTACATTTTCAACTTAAGCTGAAATACTGGCAAAGGGATTTCATTAATATTTCATGGGAAGGTTACTGACATCTCCCTGACCAAGTGTTGTTATTTTTCGGGTCGATCAGAAATCCAATATGGCTGCCACGGCCGCCATTTTGAAAAACTATTTTAAACTTAAAGTCATGTTCTGCGGGGCCGATTGAATTGAAACCTGGTAGGAATGATCGACTCATGGTCCTGACACAGTGTTTTTTTCTATTCGGGTCGATCAAAAATCCAATATGGCCGCCACGGCCGCCATTTTGAAAAACTATTTCAAACTTAAAATCAAGTTCAACTGGGTGAATTGAACTGAAACTTTGTAGGAATGATCGATTCATGATCATGGTCCTGACAAAGTGTTGTTATTTTTCGGGGCGATCAGAAATCCAATATGGCCATCACGGCAGCCATTTGGAAAATCTATTTCAAACTTAAAGTCAAGTTCTACTGGGCCCATCGAACTGAAACTTTGTAGGAATGATCGACTCATGATTATGGTCTTCACAAAGTGTTGTTACCTTTCGGGTCGATCAGAAATCCAATGTGGCCATCACGGCAGCCATTTGGAAAATCTATTTCAAACTTAAAGTCAAGTTCTGCTGGGCCGATTGAACTGAAACTTTGTAGGAATGATCAACTCATGGTCTTTTTTGTACTCAAATTGGTACATATTTAAACAACAAAAATAAATACTGTAGGACTCAGGTGACCGTTTAGGCCCATGGGCCTCTTGTTAGTAATAATAATAATTTGCCACTGTTGCTTTATGATCCAGGTGAGCGATACAGGCCCTTTCGGCCTCTTGTTAACATGTCTGGTAACAGTACCTTTTGGTTACCTTGAAGTGAACAGCTGAGCAGAAAATTATAATGAGTGACATGAAAAAGTTGAATATATTGCAATTGTAATTAAGATCTCACGATGGTGGCCATAATGATCTCTCTGGGATCTTTAGTCATATGTTTAATGCTTAACATTTTTTATTTTAATTCTAGGATCATTATGACTTTGATGGACAGGTTGTAGGTGACCGAGAGGGCACAAGGGATTCCCCCATCCTTGTGAGATCCGAGAGTGACCACAGAGTTGTTGGATGTCTTTGTAAGTGAAAATCTCAGCAATCACATGAAAAAAAATTCAATGTGACCTTTGTACAGTATGCTTCAGGTGTTTTGGTACTGAAACCCTGCGAGGGCGACAGTCCCCGCTGTGATGAAGGGGATAAAAGCCCCACGAAGAAATCACCTTAGCAAAGTCGCGGGGGCCGCACAACCCGCGCGGATGAGCGTTTGGGATTAACTTGTCAATCGGCAGATAACTAACGTACTGTACATTGGATATCACTGACAGTCCAGGATGCCTGAATGCTATATTTATATGCTGTATGCACGAATATTTCATGAAATACAATATAGTAGTAGAACGTGGTACATCCGAAAAAATATCATTTACGTTCACATCAGATTATCTATTAATAATTATGAAAAATCCCATATTTTATATTAAAATTTTCACAAAATGATTGATTAAACTCACATTCTGGATGATAAATATATTTTTAAAGCACTTCATGAAAGAAAATATTCTTTCCTAAGTATTACGATACAATTGGGGTTTTTTCCCCCCAGAAAAATACTTTCAGGCTGATATTCCATTTTTCGATCCCCATGCTGTAATTAGGTTAATCAATCATCGAAATAATTAGTATAGTGATTTAAAATAATAATATCGGATTTGTAAAGGATTGAAAAGAGTTGAAACAGCAGCATAAATCTTGTAGCACTGCTGAAACAAAAGTTATGAAGGGGAGGCTCCTATGTCAATTTAACATAGCTGGAAATAGTCCCTTTTAAACAACTTCTTCTAAATAACCAAAAGGTGCAGGATGATATTAAGCCCTTAACATGCTGGGATTAAGGGCTACTAAGTTTGTTAAAATGAATGACCTTGATCTTTATTCAAAGTCACAAGGATCAAATATGTTCAAAATCTTTTGAACGACTTCTGAAGAATAACCAAAATGCCTAGGATGATGATATCTTACCGCCCTAAACATGCTAGGATGAAGGGTACCAAGTTTGTTCAAATGAATGACCTTGACTTATTTTCACAGTCACAGGGTTCAAGTATGTTTAAAACCTTTAAACAATTTCTTCTGAGTAAGCAGGAGGAGTAGGATGATGATATTTGGCCAGTAACGTGCTGTGATGAATGACTGCCAAGTTTGTTCGAATGAATAACCTTAACCTATTTTCAAGGTCATAGGGGTCAAATATGTTTAAAACTGTGAATAACTCCTTTTTTATAACCAAAAGGACCAGGGTGATGATGTTTGGCCAGTAGGATGAAGGATTACCATGTTTGCTCAAACGAAGGACCTTCACCCATTTGCAAGGTCACAGGGATCAAATATGTTGAAATCTTTAAACAACCTCTGAATAATTTAAAGATCCAAGGTAATGATATATGGCCAGACGCATGCTGGGACGGAAGGCTATAAACTCTGTTCAACTTAGTGTCCTTGTTTGACTTTCAAGGTCACATGTGTCACATGTTTAAATCTTTTAATAGATTCCTCTGGATCAAACACTGGTATTTTGCATGTAGCTGTAATTTTAGTTCACTTTTAAGATTACAAGTATAAGATTAATACCAGTTGAGCGATTCAGGCTCATTGGACCTCTTGTTCAGAATATGAGTCAAGTTCATTCATTTGAACAAACTTGGCCGCCCTTCATCCCAGCATGCTACATGTACTGGCCAAATATCATCACGTTTTTTTATGCAGAAGATTTTTTTTTTAAAAGTTTTTTAACATATTTGATCCCTGTAACCTTGAATATAGTTGCATTTGAAGGTCATTTATTTAATTAACTACTTGCATATTGACAATAATATTAGAAACTTGCCCAATCAATATCATAACAAAATAGGCCAATATGGGATAAACTAGGCCAATATCGACGAACTGGGCCGATACAGGATAAACTGGGCCGATACAGGATAAACTGGGCCATATCGATGATGCGCCAATCAAACATACGCCATATTATTCAGATCATTTAATGCTTATCAGTGATGACTACCTTCACCTTCAATAACGCTTCATTGACAACGGTAGGAGGCACGTTAGTCTAGTGGTAGGATGCCAGGCTCAGTCTGTCACATTGACCCTCTGCCTTAGGCAAATATGACAGACCTTGGCCTAATAACTGGGCAAATATGAAATTATCTGATTAGTAAAAGCATTGCCTTAAAATAAAAGCAAAAATTACTGCACTAGTAATATGAATGATTTCATTAAATAATGCTTCTGAACGATAAATGCTCTCTTCACCTATTATGAAAACAAACTGCTAAAAAGGAATTATACTTTAATAGTAATGTTTATAAAGATGAACCTAAAAATCTAATTAGCATATTGTAACTGACTTTTTCTGTTATTTATGTTACAGGTGATGATGAACAAGTCCACATTAACTACATGGTGTTAACAACTGGCATGCCCAAGAGATGCATGTGTGGATTTTGGTATAAGCTTATCGAAGCATAGAATATAAACATGCTTCAGAAGTTTTACCTCAATGTTTTGCTGTTAATCATCAAACTAGAAACAGTTAACTGATTTGCACATCTGGAGAACTACTAAAAATATGAACTTAGATGGATGTCATCTGGATATAATGACAATTGATAGTTCAGGTGTTTTAAATCATAATAGATTATAGAACTTGATTTGTGTTGTGCAGCTGATATGTGGAAGTGTGAATGAATTTGAAATATTAAAATCTTGTTCCAAGTTATATCTAGTTTTCTCATTGATAACATCTTATTTTCTTGCACAGATTTAACATTAAAGCGAACCCAAGTGTAAGAGGAATGAATCAATGTGTCTAAATTACATCAAATATTACAACACTGGAATATCAACATAAGTTTATAATATTGTACTTCATTTGTAAAACAGCTCAATAAGTATTATTGTAAGCCCACTATCTTAAGATGGTGGAATCAAATCACCATTCCTCTATGGTCCATAAGGGATCTTCCTAAAAAAGTTCCAAGTGATGCCTTGTTACGCATCAAATTTTGAGACAGATCAGAAAACCAAGATAGAAAACGGGCAGCCATCTCAAATTTTGAAAGTTAAAGTTTGTTAATGCTATTTCTCAGAAAGTATGAGAGGGATCTTTCTCAAATCCCACATGGAGGTTCCCAATGGTCACTTATTAGCTCACCTGCCCGAAGGGCAATTGAGCTTATGCCATGGTCCTGCGTCAACTTTTTACTTTAAACAACTTCTTTTCAGTAACCAAAATGCCTAGGATGATGATATTTGGCCAGTAGCATGCTGGGATCAAGGGCTACCAAATTTGTTAAAATGAATGACCTTCATAAATTTTCAAGGTCACATGGGTCAAATATGTTAAAATCTTTGTACGACTTCTGAATAATCAAGAGGCATACGGTGATGATATTTGACCTGTAACATGCTGGGATCAAAGGCTACTATGTTTGTTAAAACGAATGACCTTCATCTATTTTCAAGGTCACAGGGGTCAAAAATATTAAAAACTTTTAAACAACTTCTTCTCAACAAGAGGCCCAATGGGCCTGCATCGCTCACCTGCCCGAATATAAATCTCGCACTTGCAACCTTAAAAGTGATCTAAAATAAAGCTACAGGCAAAATATCAGTATTTATGATTAAAGTCATTCAAAAGAACCTGTTAAAAGATTTTAAAACATTTCACCCCTGTTACTTTGAAAGTCGAACAAAGTCATTATGTTGAACAAATTGTAAAGCCTTTCATCTCAGGATGCAACTTGCAAAGTATCAACATCCTGGAACCCATGGTTATTCAGAAGAGGTCGTTTAAAGATTCTAAACAAATTTGACCCCTGTGACCTTGAATATAAGTCAAACATAGTAGTCATTGATCCCAGCATGCTACTGACTAAATATCAACATCCTGAGCCTTTTGGTTATTCAGAAAAAGTTGTTTAAATATTTTGAACATATTTGCTCCTTGTAACTTTGAATATGGGTGAAGGTCATACATTTACACAAACTTGGTAGCCCTTGATCCTAGTATGCTACTGACTAAATATCACCCTGGGCATTTTGGTTATTCAGAAGAAGTTGTTTAAAGTTTTTAACATATTTGACCCCTGTGACCTTGAGTATGGGTGAAGGTCATTCATTTGAAAAAACTTTGTAGCCCTTCATCTCAGCATGCTACTGGCCAAATATCACTCTGTGCATTTTGGTTATTCAGAAGAAGTTGATTTAATGTTTTTCGCATATTTTACCCCTGTGACCTTGAACAAAGGTGAAGGTCATTCATTTGAACAAACTTTGTAGCCCTTCATCTAAGCATGCTACTGGCCAAATATCATCTCCCTGTGCATTTTGGTTATTCAGTAGAAGTCGTTTAAAGTTTTTAACATATTTGACCCCTGTGACCTTGAATATGGGTGAAGGTCATTCATTTGAACAAATGATATTTAGCCAGAAGCATGCTGAGACAAAAGGCTATAACCTCTGTTCAACTTAATGTCCTTGTTCGACTTTCAAGGTCACAGGCCTCATATGTTTACATTATTTAATAGATTCTAATGGATCAAACACAGATATTTTGCCTGTAGCGGTATATTAGTCCACTTTTAAGATTACAAGTGTGAGATGAATACCAGGTTAGCGATTCAGGCCCATTGGGCCTCTTGTTTTGCATATTGAATTTAGGGACTAATAGGAACAAGAGGCCTTAACGGTCACCCCGAGTCCTACTCAACTGAGTGGAGATAATGATGTCAATCATCACTACCAAAATTTGAGTAAAAAATAGTTAAGTATATCTTTAAGTTAAGTTTGTCAGGACAATGGGTTGATTATTCCTAGACTGAGTTTCAGTTAATTCGGCCCAGTTGAACTTTAATTTTGAAATAATTTTTCGAAATGACGGCCCTGGCTGCCATATTGGATTTCTGATCGACCTGCAAAATAACAACACTTTTTCAGGACCATGAGTTGATCATTCTACACAGTTTCAGTTAAATCGGCCCAGTAGAACTTGACTTTAAATTTGAAATAGTTTTTCAAAATGGCTGGCCCTGGCGCCCATATTCGATTTCTGATTACCCGAAAAATAACAACACTTTGTCAGGAAAATAAGTTGATTATTCCTACCAAGTTTCACTTAAATATGCCCAGTTGAACTTGACTTTAAGTTTGTAATAGTTTTTAGGTCACCTGAGACAAAGTCTCAAGTGACCTATTGCGATCGCCTTTTGTCCGTCGTCGTCCGTCGTCCGTC
>NW_018404306.1:376006-401225 GCF_002113885.1 Mizuhopecten yessoensis | reverse complement strand
AATATTACATGTTAATAACTTGATTGGAATTATAACCTTGAATTGACAGTTTGATACTTTGAAAATTTTGAGCCAGCCCTACCCCCAAGGGCTGTAGGGTGGGGCTCAAAGGAGTCAGTGTGCTAAAATTTCATCATTTTCCTTGTTAAGAATCAGAGGTGCTAGTTTCAAATCCTTTTTAGTCTGAAATCTGTATGCTAGATATTGAGTAAGGTGGTTTTATTGTTTTTTGTCACTTTGAATAATATTTCTGTTCATGTTAAAAACAAAATCAACTCTCTGTATAAATATATCAGGTGACCTTTAAGGCCCATGGGCCTCTTGTTCAAAATGGCTGCCGTGGTGGCCATATTGGATTTCTGATCGACCCGAAAAATAACACATTTTGGTCAGGGACTTGTCAGTAAAATTACCATGAAGTATCAATGAAATCCTTTTGACAGTATTTCAGCTTAAGGACTTCCCACCCATCGTAATACACATGTTTTTCTTGTCGTATTTTCCTGTCGTCATTTCCGTATTGCGTATCGGGCATTCCATTACCGTAGTGTAAATTATGGTAAACAATAGTACACGTGCGTGACGATGATATGTCAACACCCGATATCGAGACTTAACTTGGAAATGTGTAAGCACACGTACTTCAGAAATAAAGCTTATGATACAAAGACATTAATTAACTCACGGGAAAACACTGACAGACGATCAGACGACTTCAAGAAGATCGTATATGAGGCGCATGGAATGCAGACTGATGTGTTTTGTTTACCGACCTCACCTGTACGTATCAAGTGCTAACAGTAGTTCATAAGCTCTTGGTCGCTACGACTTTTGTTGTCGAGCGAGTTATGCTCTGTCAGATAAATCGGTTCACAAATGCAATTACAATAACTCTGTGAAAATAGTGTAAAATATCAAGATCCCTATGAAATGCAAGTGCATGTGCGTGCACGTAATAACGGCATACCATGGGATAGCCTATGGTTACATATGTACCTGACATGTTAATTATATACCATGCGTAAGCGGGCTATGGAATGATGTCCAAAGTGTACATGATTGAGATTAAATTTGTTCCATAAAAGAACAGTAAATTGACAATTAAATATAGTAATTTAAATTATTTCCGTCGTTTTTAGTATAGTAAAGAAAATAAGTGTCATTGTATAAATTCTATCCCTCTGCAAAAAGTTCCGATTTTTTTCAAGGTAGACAACTCTCACCTCGATCAAAATTATTGTAAAATGTTAAATAAATTTATTATAAAGACTGTATTTGGTTCAATTTTTCATTCTTTTTGTATGAAGCTATGTGTCCTGTTTGCTATTAGCTTGTATTTAGTAACTTTTATCCATACAATTTCTATAAAAAACGCTTATTGTAACATGTTGTAGATATTTTATGATAAATGAAATATTTGTAGGGTTGATTAGCAATGTTTCTTTTCATTATTAGCCCTTGGGCCAGGTGAGCTTATGTTGTGGTGCAGCGTCTGGTGTCCTGCGTCAATATTTTACTTTAAACAACTTCTTATCAATAACCAAAAGGCCTAGGGTACTGATATTGGGCCTGTAGCATGCTGAATGAAGGGCTACCAAGTTCCTCAAATGAATGACCTTGACCCATTTTCAACGTAATGTCCTTGTTTGACATTCAAGGTCACAGGAGTCATATGTTGAAATCTTTTAATAGGTTCTTATGAATCAATCACTAATATTTTGCCTGTAGCTGTATTTTAGTCCACTTTTGAGATTAGTACCAGGTGAGTGATGCAGGCCCATTGGGCCTCTTGTTTTATTGTTGTTATAGTTTTGAACAATGCCACACGCTCAAAAAATGTGAAAGTGTTGAATTTGACAAAGAATCCTTTTTTCAGTATTTTTTACAAAAAAAATCCCCAGTTTATCGGAATGCTTAGATTTTCATAAAATCAACTCTACATAGTGAGATAACCATTATGTGAAACTTTCATTGAATTCTGCTGGCTAATTGCGAAAGGGTGGAGCCTTCTTAAGTTGAAAATGTAAAATGTTAACGCTCAGGTGACCTAAAAACAGGATAGCGAAAAGACAGTCATCTTGAAGTTATCAATATTTTATATGTATGTCCCCCCTTGATCCCATTTTTGTGTCGCCTGCGAAAAGCTTGTGACACATAGGTATTGCTATGTCGGCGGCGGCCGCGCAGAGGTTTTCGTGGTAACTTGATAACTTGAGTTTCCTTGGGCCGATCAAACTCAAACTTCATGCATTGCTTTCTTACCAAAAGTGCTTGCTTGGGATTGCTTTTCAGGTCCGAATGTCAAAGGGCAAGGTCACTGTTACTATAAATAGAAAATCTGTTTTCGTGCGATAACTTGAGTTTCCTTGGGCCGATCAAACTCAAACTTTCATGCAGTGCTTCCTTACCAAGTGCTTGCTTGGGATTACTTTTCAGGTCCGAAGGTCAAAGTCACTGTTACTATAGATAGAAAATCTGTTTTCGTGCGATAACTTTCCTTGGGCCGATCAAACTCAAACTTCATGCAGTGCTAAGCACAATCTCCCAGCTTCCTGCGCAGGCGACACATCCACTTCCGTGGAATTCTTGTTAAAAATATCTGTACAGCATTTCTTATTATGTAAGAATTATAAGTTTTTAGCTCACCTGCCTGAAGGGCAAGTGTGCTTATGCCATGATGCAGCGACTGTCGTCCGTCACTAAATTTGGTCTGGAGCATCCTTAGGCCAAGGGCACTCAATTTTGTATAAACAGTGGGTGTTGCGCCCGTTGGGTCCAAATAGAGAAAATTGAGGTAAACCTAAAAAAATCTTCTTCTACCATTTCATCCCAATTTGGTCTGGAGCATCCTTAGGCCAAGGGGACTCAATTTTGTATTAACTGTGAGTGTGGCTCCCTTGGGGGCAGAGGAGTGGGGCCCAATAGGTGGAATAAAGGTAAAACTTTTTATACCCTCCGCAACGAAGTTAGGGACCCGGGGTATACTGGAATCACCCTGTCTGGATGCGTGTTGTCCACAGTAACTTGTCCGGAAAACTGCATCTTAACTAATAGGCAAATTTTATTGAAATTACACTTGAATGATAAGTATATTATAGAGTTGTCCACCAGCATTTTGATTTCAGATTCCAACACTTTTTAAGGGAGTTGTGGTCCTTTATGTAAAAACACTTGTCAGGAAACCCCAATGTCAAGGTCACTATAAACTACTAGCATCTGTGGGGGGTATTCGTTATCCTCCGGATGAAAGTTCTAAGGATTAAGGGATTTTATCCTAATTTAGTCTGAAAAGCATCCTCAGGCCAAAGGGACTCAATTTTATAAACGGTTGGCAAGGGCAGTATGTCCGTCCCCCCCCCCCCCCCCCCCCCCCCTTCTTCTACATTGGGATTATGGGATTTTATCCCAATTTTGTCTCCATCAAGGTACCTAGAAGTGCCTGTTCCTACGTATACTATTAGGGTGTATTCATTAAAACAAGAATACCACGAAGGCCACCATCTTTTATTTTGACATTTGAAGTTTGTTTTCGCTATATCTACAGAAGTACTGGATGGATCTTCCTTAAATTTCATGCGTACGTACAGTACCTACCATGGAGTGCTATATCTTTTCTTCATATCAAGTACTTTAGACATATCTAGGTGAGTGATACAGGCCCTCTGGGCCTTCGTGTTATCATTTTGCATATAGTTATGCAACTCTTCTACAAAAACATTTTTCATAATGGCAAATGACATGTAACGTAAGGAGGTTTAAATTAATGTATTAGATTTCTGTTTTGGATTTTGGGTATGGGTAATAGTACCTGTAAGGAAAATGAAAAAATCTTTTGAAGATCTATTTAAGATCCTTTGATGGTGGTATTGATTTGTTCCATCCATGAATGGACATTTGTGCACACCTTGTTAGCTCACCTAATTTCTTTTGATTCAATCTCAATATAATTGTTGCCACTTTATGACATACACACCATTTATTTTTACATTTGTAGTTGTATTTATGCCTCAATATACATGTGCTATGGATTTGTCCACCCATCTGTCGGTCTACAGGACACAATTTCAAGACACCGTTGCTCCACAACCTTACCCTTAGAAATATGAGCTTGGGTCAAGGTCATGACATTCCCTTGGGTCCCAGGGAGCAATTCTATAATGCGACACAGATCCCTGCAAAAGTTAGAATTAAGGCCCGACACACTTTCAAAATGTCACATTGCCATGCCTGCAAACTTTGGATTATGACCTGGAATCAATATAATGATATGCTTCGGGTTACAACATGTATAAAGAAGACATATTTCTGATATGTATGGCTGCTATGCCAAACATTGACCATTACTTGCTGTACTGTTTCGTAATTTGTCATAAATGAGAACCTAGGTTGTATTTCTGTTATATCAAGCATGCTGCTGGCGTTTTATGCACCTGTTCAACAGTGCCTATTTTTAAAGTTTAAAGAACTTGCAGTCATAAAACTAAAACAAAATTGAAAAATATTGCAACACAGCTATATTTACTGTTTTGCGACACAATACAAAATGCCTGTATGCGAGATGTTCCAAAGGACCATGGTGAGCTTATGTCGTACCGGGCTTCCGACAGTCAACTTTTCCATTAAAACGCTACTCGTCCTGAACAGCTGTATTGATTTTGACGAAAAATTCGCCTGAAGCCTTTTTGGGCAATGTGGATTCAATTTTGTAAATTTACCATCGTATGGTATTGCCACTATATAATCCTATCAAATTCAGTTGGCATTCATATAGTCTATGAATGCCCTGGGTGCTGAGGGGCGGGGTCCAATAGGGGAATTAGAGGTTTAAGCCTTTAAAATCTTTGTTCTTCTGTACCTTAGAAAGGATTTTATCCAAATGGGGCCTGGAGCATCTTTGGGCAAAGGGGACTCAATTTTGTATAAACGGTGGGGGTGGCCCCTCTGGAAGCTGATGTGCGGGCCCAATAGGTGAATTTGAGGTTTGGATCCCCTGTTAAAAATATCCCTGGCCATAATATGAGTTAATCTGTCATTGAAAGCACTTCTAATTATGTAAGAATTATAAGTTTTAATAGCTCACCTGCCCGAATGACAAGTGTGCTTATGGGTATAAGCCATGGTGCAGCGTCTGTCGTTCTCTGTCAACTTTTTAGGTCACCTGAGCTTTGCTCAAGTGACCTATTCTAATCGCTTTCCGTCCGTCGTCCGAAAACTTTTTACATTTTCAACTTCTCAAGAACCAGTGGATGGATTTTTTTCAAACTTGGTCAGAAATTCACAATTATGAACGGTGGGGCCAAAAAGGGTTGAATTGACTGAAATTTCAAAAATCTTCTTCTCAAGACCCAGATATGGTAGAATCAAATACTCTTCATAGATGGAAGGGTCTTAAGGTGCTTTACCAAAATTGTGAATTTCATGACCCTTGGGCCTCACGTTTCCCACTGGGGAGGGGGTAAACTTTACTATAGTTTATATAGGGAAATCACATTTTGGAATAATTCAATTTGGGTAATCATTATCAGTATTGGGTAGCAGTTTGATGGTATGCACATATGAGCCCTGACTGACCCCCCGGGGCTAATGGGAGGGGCCAAAAAAGGTCGAATTGACTGAAATTTCAAAAATCTTCTTCTCAAGACCCAGATATGGTAGAATCAAATACTCTTGGGGGTTAGTCAGGGCTGATATGTGCATACTATCAAACTGCTACCTCATACTGATAATGCTAACCTAAATTGAATTACTTCCAATGGAAACTAAACAAATGTTGGTCCAAAATGTGATTTCCCTATATAAACTATAGTAAAGTTTACCCCCTCCCCAGGGGGAAACGTGATACCCCAGGGTCAGAAATTCACAATTTTGGTAAAGCACCTTAAGACCCTTCCATCTATGAAGAGTATTTGATTCTACCATATCTGGGTCTTGAGAAGAAGATGTTTGAAATTTTAGTCAATGTGACCCTTTTTGGCCCCACCCCTCAGGCCCCTGGGGGCTGGGGACCAAATCGGCCACTATTTTTGTTGACCTTTGGCCATGGAAGGTTTCTGCATAATTTCATTGAAATTGGTTCAGGGGTTTTGGAGAAGAAGTCGAAAATGTAAATTGTTTATGGACGCATGACGGCAGCCGCCGGACAAAAGGCGATAACAATACCATTGAGGTTAATCCACCCTAATTCATTGGTGCAGAAAGGAGGGATCTAATGAGGGACAGATGTTGCTGAAAGACAGACAATAATTGGAAATAGCTGCAGTATTGTGTAACAAGAATAATTTTCCATGGTTGCTTTATTATCCAGGTCAGTGATTCAATTTATTGTGACAGCTCTATTGTATCTTTAAACAAACCTTGTCTATATACAATTATACACATTTGACCCTTGTGGACTTGAAATTGTGTCATGGTCATTCATTTGAACAAACTTGGTTTGGTTTGTGATTTACGTCTTATTAACAGCTATGGTCATTTAAGGACGAGCCAAGTTTTGGTGGTGGAGGAAAGCTGGAGTTTCGGAGAAAAACCACTGACCTTGGCAGCCCTTCACCTTAGGCATACTGGCTGTTTAGAAATATTTTGAAAGGAATTTGACGGATGGACAGACCCCACGCTATAGTCTCATCAGCACTTTGTACCAGGTGAGCTAAAAACACAGGTTCAAGAGTCGTGATGTTCCGAGGTGTGGTTAAGCTGTACTCGATACACTTTAATAATGAACAGGTGGGCATACTTGAAAGAGATGTAATTCTCCAATATGAGTTTTCCACTTTCCACTTAAAAGTTCAAAAACACTGGTATTTTTTTTCCAGATTATTAACATCTTGTTAATACAATTGGCCTTTCCATCATGTGCGTCGATGAACATTAATCATATAAAGGATAAGTGACAAATTTTTAATTTCTTTGTAATCATTTCTTGCTTTATTCTTGTTTCATTAAATAACAAATACAGCATTTAAATAGGATTTGTGATACAGTCTTACTATTATACTTGACATCAGTTATAGAAAATTAATAATTTAGTAACAGGTAAAACACATGTTACAGAATACTAGTACAGCCTGGCCGTGTATATCATCTCATTTACCGTACCCTTTACAGTCTACCCAGCCAACCATCAGGCTGTATCATACATCAATACCTGCTGCGTCATACCTGTCAAAGTTGTACATATCTGTTAAAGACAGTGTCTGACAATATTTTTAAATATTTTCAATGATGTCCTTATGAAACAATTTTTGTAAAAGGAAAGGAATTCATCACCTTGACCTGCAGTCATCGCACAAGGTTCAGCTACAGGATCAACATTCAACCACTAGAGTTTTATCCAAAGGACCTGCAGCCATCAGCTGGGTTTCAGTTCACGAGACATCATCAGGCCTGTTTCACCCTATGTAATGCACTGCCTATTTCTCATGTAGGTCATGTGACAAAAGCAGCTGATAAAATTCTACAGTTGTATGTCATATTCGTACACGAACATCATATGACTTTTATATATAATTACAATATTGCACAAAATCTTTTAGTCACTTTCTCCCTTACAGAAATGGTGGGCAGGCGCCATCCAAGAAAGCCTTCACTCCATTACAACAACAACAAAACCATGGTGTGTAGGCTATTGGGCAGACGCTGCCTCACCTGGGATCAGCTTAGAGCAAGCATTTTCAGCCGAGTTCTGTCCACAACATCCAGAAGGTTTTTAGAGTCCATTGCTAAAACATGAGCAGCTTTGAGCATTCCTTTCCTGTATTCACTCTCTAATGCTGTTGATCTATATTGTTGAGCAAGTTTCATGGAGTTGATCAGCGATGCCATGTCTGTTGACAAAACTTTCTGTGCCATCTGAATCTAATAACAAAATATCAACAATAAGTAATGGAACTTTAATTTATAATCAAACTTTGAGTCAATTATAGATATACTAGTTTCCTAGCTGTAATTCAACATAGAATTCACACTCTTTTTAAAAGTTAACTGTTAATCAAATCAAATTCCTTTTCTTCTTTTAAGCTTGACAGTATTGTTTCATGCTAAAACTGTATGTTACAAGCCTTGTACTTATGCAGTATTTTATATCATATATGCGCACAATGCTGAATTTGCAGTTGAGACTATAGTTTTATGAGTACATGAACAGCACTGTTGTATTTCAATCACAAATTCCTGATACAACTTGCTACAAAAATAACACTACAATGAAAAGAGGCTTTCATAAAGTCTATCATTTCACAAAGTAAACTAACAGCTTACCTCAGTATCCTGTCCCTTGGGAACAGTTGCTGTAAAGTCGTCAGCACTGGTTAGAAGTCCTCGTAGTTGTATTCCAGTATCCTGCAACAACACAACAACATGAAACATTGTTAAAGCAACACTAAGAGTTTTATATGCCCTTGCAGTTGTTTTTAGCCCACCATCATCTGAAGGTGGGCTATTCAAATCACCCTGCGTCCGTGGTCCGTTCTTAAACAATTCTTGTTATCGGAATTTCTCAAGAAGTACCAGAGGGATCTTTCTCAAATTTTATGTGCAGGTTCCCCTTGGTCCTTAGCTGTGCAGGGCAACTTTTGAGACTGATCGGATAAACAACATGGCCGACAGGCAGCCATCTTGGATTTTGATATTGAAAGTTTGTTATCGCTATTTCCCAAGAAGTACCAGAGGGAACTTTCTCAAATTTTATATGTAAGTTCCTGCTTAGTCCAAAGCTGTGCAGGGCAAATTTTGAGACTGATCGGATAAACAACATGGCCAACAGGCAGCCATCTTGGATTTTGATAGTGAAAGTTTGTTATCCGTATTTCTCAAGAAGTACTTGAGGGTTCTTTCTCAAATTTTATATGCAGGTTCCCCTTGGTCCTTAGCTGTGCAGGGCAACTTTTGAGACTGATCGGATAAACAACATGGCCGACAGGCAGCCATCTTTGATTTTGATTAAGAAAGTTTGTTATCACTATTTCTCGGGAAGTATCAGAGGGATGTTTCTCAAATTTTATATGTAGGTTCCCCTTGGATTTTAGCTGTGCAGGGCATTTTTTGAGACTGATTGGATAAACAACATGGCCGAGAGGCAGCCATCTTTTATTTAGATATAGAAAGTTTGTTATCGCTATTTTTTGGGAAGTATCAGAGGGATCTTTCTCAAATTTTATATGTAGGTTCCCCTTGGTCCTAGCTGTGCAGGGCAATTTTAGAGACTGATCGGATAAACAACATGGCCGACAGGCAGCCATCTTGGATTTTGATAGTGAAAGTTTCTTATCGCTATTTCTCGGGAAGTATGGGAGGGATCTTTTTTTCAAATTTTATATGTAGGTTCCCCTTGATCTCTTGTTGTGCATGTTATATTTTGAGACTGATCATAAAAACAAAATGGATTTAAAGAAGAACTAAACAGATCTTTCTCATATTGCAATGATCGATTCTATTTCTTTCACTTAATTTAAGTACTGTACTAGTAAATATGTGAAATGACAAACTCACTTTGAAGGTTGGCTTTCATACACATCAGTATTAAGTTTAGATCAAAAGTTACCTCAAGGTGCATTTACTGTTAACATGACTCGATCAAACAGATTAGAAAAGAAGAGAAAAGATCGAACTGACAAAGAACTAATGAAGATGGTACAAAGGTGGGCGCCAAGATCCCTCTGGGATCTCTTGTTATTTCTTACCTAATTTTCACATTGTTACAATACACTTACTGAATGCAGTTGGCAATTGCATATACAAGCTATGAATGACCTGATGGTTTCATGTTCCCTGGAATGCCCTGATAGTCTTAATACACCAAGAATGCCAAATGCTTTTATTGTTATTACTCGGAATGCCCAGTGATCACACTTGGTAGCCCTTCATCCTAGTATGCTACTGATCAAATATCAACATTCTGGGCCTCATGGTTATTCAGGAGAAGTCGATTTAAGATTTTACACATATTTGACCCCTGTTAACTTGAATACAAGAGGCCCAATGTGCCTACATCGCTCACCTGTTATTAATCTCACACTTGTAACATTAAAATTGATCTAAAATAAAGCTACAAATAAATAAGAGGCCCAATGGGCTTGAATCGCTCACCTGGTATTTATCTCACATTTGTAATCTTAAAAGTGGACCAATATACAGCTACAGGCAAAATATCTGTGTTTGATTCATTAGAATCTATTAAATGATTTAAACATATGAAGCCTCTGACCTTGAAAGTCGACAAGGACATTAAGTTGAACAGAGTTTTGTAGCCTTTTGTCTCAGCATGCTTCTGGCTAAATATCATTACCCTGGACCTTTTGAATATTCAGAACATGTCATTTAAAGATTGAAACACATTTGATCCCTGTGACCTCGAATATGAGCTAAGGTCATCCATTTAAACAAATTTGGTCGCCCTTCATCCCAGCATCTAACTGGCAAAATATCAAAACCCTAGGCCTCTTAATAATTCAGAAGAAGTTGTTTAAAGATTTTAAACATATTTCACCCCTGCGACCATGAATATATGTCAAGCATTCGTTAGAACAAACTGGGTTGCCCTTTAAGTCAGCATGCTACTGACCAAATACCATCATCTTAGGCCTCATGGTTAGTGAGAAGAAGTTGTTTAAAGGTTTTAAACATATTTGACCGCTGTGACCTTGAAAATGGGTGAAGGTCATTTGTTTGAACAAACTTGGTAGCCCTTAATTAGCTCACCTGGTCCTTATGCCATACCGTGGCGTCTGTCGTCTGTACGTCAACAATTGCTTTAAACGACTTCTTCTTAACCACTGATTGGAATTTAACTTAATTTGACTGGAAGCATCCCTAGGTGGTGGGGATTCAAAATTGTACAAATAATGGGGCTGACCCCACAAGGGGCTGGGGGGCAGGGCCAAAAGGGGGCAATTTGGCTTTATTGCTTTAAGCGACTTCTTCTCTGGAACTAAGAAATGGATATCAACCATATTTGACTGGCAGCATCCCTAGGTGGTGGGGATTCAAAATTGTACAAATCGTGGGGCTGACCCCACAAGAGGCTGAGGGGCAGGGCCAAAAGGGGGCAATTTGGCTTTATTGCTTTAAGGGACTTCTTCTCTGGAACTCAGTAATGGATATCAACCATATTTGACTGGCAGCATCCCTAGGTGGTGGGGATTCAAAATTGTACAAATAATGGGGCTGACCCCACAAGGGGCTGAGGGGCAGGGCCAAAAGGGGGCAATTTGGCTTTATTGCTTTAAGGGACTTCTTCTCTGGAACTCAGTAATGGATATCAACCATATTTGACTGGCAGCATCCCTAGGTGGTGGGGATTCAAAATTGTACAAATCGTAGGGCTGACCCCCCAGAGGGTCGGGGCAAAAAAGGGGCAATTTGGCTATATTGCTACAAACAACTTCTTCTGTAGACTATGTACTGGATATCAATCATATTTGACAAAAGCATTCATGGGAGGCAAGGATTCAAAATTGTACAAATGGTGTGGCTGACCCCCCAGGGGGCTGAGGGGCAGGCCCAAAAGGGGGCAATTTGGCTATACTGCTACAAACAACTTCTTCTGTAGAACTATGCACTGCATATCAATCATATTTTATCAAAAGCATTCATGGGAGGCAGGGATTCAAAATTGTACAAATGGTGGGGCTGACCCCTCGGGCTAAGGAGTAGGGTCAAAAAAGGTTTATTACTTGGTTGAGATTCCCACTTTATAACCATATATACAATTGCTGAGTATAAAGAGAAGAATGCACATTTGCTTCAATGCACATGGTCTATGGTCTAGCCCCACCCGTAGAGACATAGTCCCTGGGTCATAACTTAAAACAAGAGGCCCAATGGGCCTGCATCGCTCACCTGGTATTAATCTCACACTTGTAATCTTAAGATTTCATAAGAACCTATTAAAAGATTTAAACATATGACGCCTGTGACCTTGATTGTCGAACAAGGACATTAGGTTGAAAGTGGATCAAGGTCATTCATTTTAACAAACTTGGTAGTGCTTTATCCCAGCATGCTACAGGCCCAATATCAGTAACCTGGGCCTTTTGGTTATTGAACAGAAGTTGTTTTGAAGATTTTAAGACATTTGACCCATGTGACCTTGACAATTAGTCAAGGTCATTCATTTGAACAAACTTGGTAGCCCTTCATTCCAGCATGCTACAGGCCCGATATCAGTACCCTGGGCCTTTTAGTTATTGAGAAGAAGTAGTTTGAAGATTTTAAGACATCTGACCCCAGTGACCTTGAAAGTGGGTCAAGGTCATCCATTTGAACAAACATGGTAGCCGATCATCCCAGCATGCAACAGGCCCAATATCAGTACTCTTGGCCTTTTGGTTATTGAACAGAAGTTGTTTGAAGATTTTAAGACATTTGACCCATGTAACCTTGAAAATTGGTCAAGGTCATTCATTTGAACAAACTTGGTAGCCCTTTATCCCAGCATGCTACAGGCCCAATATCAGTACCCTGGGCCTTTTGGTTATTGAGAAGAAGTTGTTTGAAGTTTTTAAGACATCTGACCCCAGTTATCTTGAAAGTGTGTCAAGGTCATTCATTTGAACAAACTTGGTAGCCCTTTATCCCAGCATGCTACAGGCCCAATATCAGTACCCTGGGCCTTTTGGTTATTGAGAAGAAGTTGTTTGAAGTTTTTAAGACATTTTACCCCTGTGACCTTGAAAGTGGGTCAAGGTCATTTATTTGAACAATCTTGGTAGCCCTTGATCCCGGCATGCTACTGGCCAAATATAAACATCCGGGGCCTTTTGGTTATTCAGAAGAAGTTGTTTAAAAGTGTTTTTTTAGACAATTGACCCATGTGCCCCTTGAATATAAGTGAAGGTCATTCATTTGAACAAACTTGGTAACCCTTCATCCCAGTTTGCTTCTGGTCAAATATCATCACCCTAGGCGTTCGGGCAGGTGAGCAAATAATACATGATCTTTTCATCAACCAGGAATGCCTCGTGCTTTTTTCCTTACCCCGTATGCCCCGATAGTCTTTTCAATTATCCAGAATGGAAAACACTTTTTAGCCCATGATCTATTCAAAGCATCTTCTGTCTGTGGTCTATCTGTCATTCCGCCCGTCCATAAACACTTTTTGGTAGCACTATTTCTCAGAGAACTGAAGAAATCTTTCTCAAATGCCGGTTCCCAATGGCCCCTTGTTATGCATACTGAATTTTTGGGACTGATCACAAAACCAAGATGGCCAACAGGCAGCCACCTTGAATTGAGAGTTCAAATTTGTTAGCGCTTTTTCTTAGAAAGTGTTGGATAGGTCTTTCTCAAATTTCACATGAAGGCTCCACTTAGTCCTTAGTTACGCATATCAAATTATGGGACTGATAAAAATATCAAGATGGCCGACAGGCAGCCATCTTTAATTTGAGAGGTTAAGTTTGTTAGCGCTATTTCTTATTGGATCTTCCTCAAATTTCACATGAAGGTTTGCTATTGTCCATAGTGATGCAAATAAAAATTTAGGACTGAAGAGAAAACATAATGAATTTGGAAGTAAAAGATTGTTAGCTTTATTTCTCAAAAAGTATTTGCGGAATCTTTCTCAAATTCACATGATGGTTCCTCTTGGTTCTTAGTTATGTATATAGAAATTTTGGACTGATCTGAAAACCAAGATGGCGGCCAGACGGCCATTTTGTTACAGTTTAAGTTTTTCTATTGCTATTTTCTCAGAAAGTATTGGAAGGATTTTTGTCAAATTAAATATGTAGGTTCCCTAATTATGCATGTTAATGTTTGAGACTGATCAGAAGAGCAAGATGGCTGCGAGGTAAACAGATAAGAGAAAAGATTAAACTGACACAGAACAAATGAAGATACTGGTGCCAAGATCCCACTGGGATCTCCTGTTTATTTACTCAAATGGGCCGACAGTCTTTACATTAATCCAAAATACCCAGTTTTTTTTGAGAATAAAATAAACAAGAAGCCAAAGGGCCTTAATGGTCACCTGAGTTATACTAGAGGTTGCTTAATTTCATTGTTGAGATGTGTAATGTGGAAATCAGCATGTAAACAAAGTGAAATACAATACTTGTCATATTGCCAATGGAAAATAACTTTAAAAACAGGAAAATAGGTCAGGACCTTACTTTCTGATACAATTTAACTTCAATTTAATCATACCAAGTTCGAATAAGTCTTTTCTGAGACTATATAAAGTTATACTGGCTAACTTTCCCTTTGGGGCTCCGTACTGGCCCCTGGGGTTGGGGCAAGAATTCCAATTCAAGAATTTGATACCCACTTCCACAAAAGATGATTCTGACTAGGTTTGCATAATTTCCAGCAATTTAAATAAAGCCCCTGATGATCTTTCCATCCATGTAGAAAAATTGACTGTACTGTATGTAGTACATCTGAGTGTGGATAAGAAGATTTTTGAAATATTAATTTTCTATCATGTTCTATCATAGTTGTCAGAGCTGAAATGCTGGAGATCACTGTAAGTTAAACAGCCAAAAAAATCTTATAATCATCATTATGTGTACTCTATAAGGGAAACAAACTTTACAATCTGTGAAGTGCATAAGCATTTCTATAAATACTGTACCTTAACTAAGTCAACATATTCATCAGGCCTTATTGAGGGTGCTACCCTGGTCAGTGACATCACAGATCGCACTACATTCGTTGTATTCTCATAAACGTGGTCATCATTCCTGTCTAGTTCTTGCTGAATAGCAGCATCCATCTAGGTTTTGGATAAAAATTAAAAAGTTTTGATTAATTGAATCAAGACATTCCTCTGGAGAAATTCACAGAAATCTGTGTTTGGATAGTTTAAATACAAATCCATATTTGGATATCTTTATTACATATCTATTACTGATTATTTTAAAATAACAAATCTTATTTTGGATATTTCATATTACAAAACTACATTTTAATAATTTTATTACAAATCTGTATTTTAATATTTTTATTACAAACTTGTATTTGGAAATTCTTAAAATTAAGTGTACACAATAGATTGACTCTCCTTGTCATCAAAAGGGACGGAAGATACATTTTCACCAGGTTGTAAAAATCATGTGTTGGGGACAGGGTTTAAGCCCTGGCATATACACAGAATTGTGTTGGTGATGTAAGCTATATGTTCCATTTTCAATTACACAAAATCATTCTTCAGTATTATATCATTACAGTAACGACTCGGGCTTAAAACAAGAGGCCCAGAGGACATGCATCGCTCACCTGCTATTATTCTTATACTTTTAAGCTGAATATATATTTAATGAGTCTTAATTAAGCTACAGGATAAATATCCTTACCAATCGCTCTAGATTTTAACACATTTAACCCCAGTTACCTTAACTAGCTTGAAAGTCTAACAAAGTCATTCAAAGTTGTTTGCAGTTTTTGCCTTATTTGCCCTTTGTGACCTTGAAAGAAGGTCGTGGTCATTTTAATGCACAAGCTTTGTTTGGCTCCATCTCGGGATTGGTTTGGGTTTATAAGGTTTTATGTCCTTTTAACAGCTAAGGTCATTTAAGGCCACCCCTGCAGGTGGGGGATCGGGAAAAGAATACACCTGCTGTTACCCACAGCATGTATCATAGGAGGCGACTAATGTGGCAACCCCCTGTAGAATTGGGGATTTGTGTCCTCTATTTGGGGACACAAAAGCGACCAAAATAAATCTGATGCACCCATTGCAATATATGGGATCTTAATCTTAATTTCTACTTCTAGCTACCTTTTATTTCCTAGCACCTTGCTTGTAAACACCTCACTTTTAGCCTTAATGTTGAGCGTTCGCCTAGGTAAGGAAGGCAATGGGTTATGTTCCAAGGCCGGGACACACCAAAGTCCTTATAAATGGTAGTTGTTATTCCCTGCTTAACATTCAGCATTTAGGGGAATGGTAACAACTGGTTCACCCGTTGTCAGTATAATGTGACTGGGCGGAATGCTGTTCTGGGTGCCTTCGGCATGGTATTTCATTGAAATAGCACTATAAAGTCGGCATCAGATCTGCACTATCACAAGGAGGCAAGCACGCCAACATACCCGGTCTCCTGCATACACACACGCAAGCACGCATACACTACACACATGGTGGCACGTCCTTAAATGAACTTAGCTGTTAATAGGACGTTAAACAAAATTAAACCAAACCAAACCAAATCACTCAAGGATGTACACCTCTGAGAAGTCAAAAAATTCCTGTATTAAACTTTTTTTCTTATATTGATTTTTGGAAAAAGGAGATAATGGCATAGTAGAAAATGCAAAAAAATATATATGTCCGTGTGTTCGTTTTTGTGCTATGATCGGTCAAAGAAACCAATTTAACACAATAGGTGATTTTAGGTGAATTTTCGGGGTTTGACCATTTGCAGAACAAATTCATACAATTTCTTCCAAGTGTGTTATCAGATATGTATGAATGTTTGTAGAATTGATAAAAATATTATTTTCTTTTAAATTATAGAAGTAAAATTTCTTAATCTTATTCATTTTACTCAGAAATGCGATTTTAGTTACCCCTACCCCTTATTTTTTTAATGAAAAATGCAAATTTTTTCACCATTTTTTGCAGATTTAACGCTCGATATAAAAAAAATCCTGTATTAAACTTTTTTTGGTATTCAATGAATCAAAAGAAAATGTGTTTCTCTTTCTAAAACAGCCACAAAAATGGGGGGTCGGTGTGCTTCTTTTTTTGTCCCATTATTATTTGTGTTATTTTTCACCTTTTTCGGGGTCAAAAATCAAAAGTGCTTCAGTTACCCTAATAGGATTTTTTTTTACTAATAATATATAACTACTTTTTTGCATATTATTATAATCGTATTGAACATTATAAAGTTGTACAGCAAAATTGAACCTGCTACATTTAAAAATGGTGACACAACGACAATTTAAGTGATTAATCTAGTGTCAAAAAAGGTGAAATTTTGCCCTTTGTGAAGCGCAAGAAATTCACATAAATACACTTTTTCAAAATGGCCGCGAAATTGGTCATTTTTTTTCAAATTCTTGTTAATTTTTTTTTACACACAACAGACATCTAGTTTTTTGACATGTTTTTCAGATGTGTGTTTGCTATTAAACCTATCATAATTTGATAAATATTACAAAAACCTGTTACACAAGATCAAAACGAGACTTGAACGTGACTCAAACCTCAGAAGAGTACATCCTTAAGGACGTACCTCCATGTGTGTTGTAAATGCATGCATGTGTGTGTGTGTGTGTGTGTGTGTGCCGGAGACAGGGTATGTTGTGTATGTGCCTCCTTGTGATAGCACGAATCTGATGCCGACTTTATAGTGCTATCTCACTGATATACTTACTATGCTGTAGGCACCCAGAACAGCATTCCGCCCGGTCACATTATACTGACAACGGGTGATACAGTTGTTGCCATTCCCCTTAATGCTGAACTTAAGCAGGGAAATCACTACTACCATTTTAATGACTGGTACGTATGTCCCGGCCTCAAGACAGAACCCATTGCCTTCCTCACCTGGGGGGAACAGTAAAGCTAGAAAAAAAAGGTGTTGCCAGGGAAGGCGCTAAGAAACCCATCCCAGGAAGCTACCAGACCAATATTATGATGATATGCCTCTTTTTTAAGTTGTTTTAAGCATTTGCCCTATTAGTACAAGCAAAGTAGTTAAGCTTGTGACCTTAAAAGTAGGTCAGGGTCATTTTCATTCTCTATCCCAGGACACTACCAACCAAACATTAAGATTATATGCCTGTAAGTTCATCAGAAGAGGTTATTTGATTATTTTTTTTTACATTTTTGACGCCTGTGACCTTGAAAGTAGGTAAAGGTCATTGCCATTTGAAAACTTTGACGGTTTCCATCTCAGGACACTACCAGCCAAATATTAAGAAGCTATGCCTTTCTGATCTTCAGAAGTCTTTTTAAGTGTTTGACATTTTTTACCCTTTTGACCTTTTAAGTATGTCAAGGTCATTTCAATTCACAACTTTTCAGCCAAATATTAAGATTCTAAAACCTTTCAGTTCTTAAAAAGAAGATTTTTACAGTTTTTGCCCTATTTGATCCCTGTGACCTTGAAAGTAGGTTGATGTCATTTGCATGCACAAACTTTGTTGCGAGTCCTTCGGGCAGGTGAGCTAAAAACTGAGAAATATTAAGGCAATGTAAGTAAGCGATACCTTGCTGGTTGGAGATGGCATCTCTGGATCACTGTTTACACTGCTTCTACTGCCACCTAGAAAATCAATATAATACAAATTACTAGTGAATATACTTTATATTAACTAGAGTTTTGTTTTTGTGAACAAAAACATATGTCTCCCCTTATTAGCCAATAGACAAACTTCGGTATAAAAAAATAAACAAGAGGCCCATGGGCCTTAACGGTCACCCGAGTTCTGATATATTTATACAGAGAGTTGATTTTTGTTTTTAAAACATTAAAACATGAACAGAAGTATTATTCAAAGTGACAAAAAACAATAAAACCACCTTATTCAATATCTAGCATACAGATTCAAGACTGAAAAGTATTTAAAATTAGCACCTCTGATTCTAAACAAGAAATTTTAGCACACTGACTCCTTTGGGCCCCACCCTACAGCCCTTGGGGGTAGGGCTGGCTAAAAAAAATCAAAGTATCAAACTGTCAACTCAGGGTTATAATTCTAATCAAGTTATTAACATGTAATATTCAAAGTATCATTTGCNTGAGACCCTGGGGTCATAAACCTTAAGATCCTTCCATCTATGAAGAGTGTTTGATTCTACCATATCTTGGTCTTTGAGAAGAAGATTTTTGAAATTTCAATCAATTCAACCCTTTTTGGCCCCACCCATCAGCCCCTGGGGGTCAGTCAGGGCTTATATGTGCATACTATCAAACTGCTACCTAATACTGATAATGCTAACCTAAATTGAATTACTTCCAATGAAAATTAAACAAATGTTGGTCCAAAATGTGATTTCCCTATATAAACTATAGTAAAGTTGACCCCCTCCCAAGAGGGAAACGTGAGACTCCAGGGTCAAGAAATTCACAATTTTGGTTAAGCACCTTAAGACCCTTCCACCTGTGAAGAGTATTTGATTCTACCATATCTGGGTCTTGAGAAAATTTCATTGAAATTGGTTCAGGGGTTTGGGAGAAGAAGTCGAAAATGTGAATTGTTTACTGATGCACGCCGGACGCCGGCGGACAAAAGGCGATCGCAATAGGTCACTTGAGACTTTGTCTCAGGTGACCTAATAACACTAGGTCTCTTGGTTATTCAGAAGAAGTCGTTCAAATATTTTAACATATATGACCTTGAAAATAAGTCAAGGTTGTTCATTTGAACAAACTTGTTAGAATCTTCATCACATCATGCTACTGGCCAAAAAGCATCATCCTAGGCCTTTTGGTTATTCAGAAGAACTTGTTTAAAGGTTTTAAACATATTTGACCCCTGTGACCTTAAATATTTGTCTAGATTATTCATTTGAACAAACTTGTTAGCCCTTCATCCCAGCATGCTACTGGCCAAATAACATCACCGTAGGCCTCTTCGATATTGAGAAGAATTTGTTAAAAGGTTTTGAACATATGTAGCCCCTGTGACCTTGACTTCAAGTCAAGGTTATTCATTTGAACAAACTATGTAGCCCTTCATCCCAGCATGCTACTCGCAAAATATAACAAAGGGCCCAATGGGCCTGAATCACTCACCTGGTATTAATCTCGCACGTATGGACTAATATACATCTACAGTCAAAATATCTGTGTTCGATTCATTTGAATCTATTAAATGATTTAAACAGATGATGCCTGTGACCTTGAAAGTCGAACAAGGACATTAAGTTGAACAGAATTTATAGCCTTCCGTCCCAGCATACTTCTGGCTAAATATTCAGAACAAGTCATTTAATGATTTAAACATATTTGACCCCTGTGACCTTGAAAATTGGTAAAGGTCATTTGCTTCAACAAACTTGGTAGCCCTTCATCACATCATGTTACTGACCAAATATCATTATCCTAGGCCTCTTGGTTATTCAAAAGAGGTTGTTAAAAGGTTTTAAACATATTTGACCCCTGTGTCCTTGAATATAAGTAAAGGTCATTTGTTTGAACAAACTTGGTAGCCCTTTATCCCAGCATGTTAGTGTTTTCGGGCTAGGTGAGCTAAAAATGACTTTTGAATAGAATTCCACAAAACAAAGGAGATAACCTTTCAAGGAGATTCAATCTCTCTTGCAATGTTCATTTTACTTCTCAATGTGTTGACCAAGTGTCTATTGTTGATACCAACTTTGTATTTTCTGAATTGTCTCTATACCAAGAATAACCATTGTGTCTCTTGATACCAAGGGTTTATCTTTTATAATACTATATACTTTCCTTACAAAAGCTTTTGACCAATCCATCATCATGTACTTACTGGAGGCATGGCTATTACTGGAGGTGCTGGAGTATGTATTGGTTGGTCGAGTCTGCACCTCTGCTGTTGGCTGTGGGGTGGGGGGCTGTGGTATTGCAGGCTGTGGTGGTGAGTTCTCTTTACTACCTACATCAGGCTTCAGGCCAGACGGTTGCCACTTATCCCTGCCCTGTAAAACATAACAGATTCATTGCCATATGTCACTATTCGAACATATCACATGTTAACAGTTAGATACTGATATTCTATCAGGTTAGCTAACATTCATATTTTAAACCTCTTGAGCAATTTAGCTATTCCACCATATGATATTTATCATCTTTCATTTAAAACCTGGTGATGAAGACTTGTTTTTAAACTGAAATACATTTTTAAATATTCAAATTCTGAACTTCCAAGCTAACATAAATGGATTCATAATGTTCAGTTGAATGAAGTAACAAGATGCCCAGAGTGCCTGTATCACTTGCCTTGATAATTAAGATGTCATAACAAAATATTGTCATTAAATATTATACTGTCAACTTTGAACTTAGGTCATGGTCATTTTCATTCTCAAAATTTGTTGAGCCATTCCAAGTAGCTACCAGTGAAATATTAAAAATCTTTACCTATCAGTTCTTCATATGAAGTGTTTGACAGATTTGACCCCAGTGACCTTGAAAGTAGGACAGGGTCATTTTCATTCTCAAACTTTATCCTGCTCCATCAAAAGAAGCTACCAGCCCAATATGAAGATTTTATACCTTTCAGTTCTTCAGAAGAAGTTGTTTTAAGTGTTTGACATATTTGACCCCAGTGACCTTGAAAGTAGGTCAAGGTAAATTTCGCTTTTTCGGGCTCTTACCAACAAAGCTTCCGGCCAAATAGCATGACTTTGCATGTTTCATGTCTTTAATTTCATGTTCATTTGACTTGTTTATCAATTTATCCATTGATAAACAGAACTGAAAATGTGTTTATGATTTAACTTTGCCAGAGCATTAGTAGATAGACAATCTGCATGACAGATTTGTGAAAATTGTATCATTACATATCACTGAATGGTCACCTGGGCACTGAATATAACAAGAGGCCCATGCAGGGGCCTTAATAGCTCACCTGGTATTTTATTTTTCAATTTAAAACCTGCTGAGTACAATACAGGTTTATCAAAGGAGTACAAGAAACAAAGTTGCAAGAAGAACTACATATAAATCTGTTTTGGTGGGAAAGACACCAAGAAAATGAGTTTCCATGCCCTCCATTTATACAAAACTGAGTGCCTTTTGACCAATGATGCTCCAGACAAAATTTGGTCAAAATCCCTTCATCAGTATAAAAGGAGAAGGATCTTTGATGTTTTCCTCTATTTCCCCTATTGGGCCCCAACCATCTGCCCCAAAGAAGGGGGCCCACACACCTCAGTTTATACAAAATTGATTCTTTCGTCCCTAATCATGCTTCAGACTGCATTTGGTTTAAATCCTTTCACTTGTATAGTAGGGGAAAAAAATCCTCTAATTCCCCTATTGGGCCCTGCCCCTCCGCCCCCAGAGGGGCCACAAGCTTCGTTTATACAAACTTGAGTCTTCTTTGTCCAAAGATGCTCTAGGACAAATTTGGTCAAATTTTTAAAGATTTACCTATTTTCCCCCTATTTGGCCCTGCCCTTCTGCCCCCAGGGGGACCATACCCTCCGTTTATAAAAACTGAGAACCCTTCGGCCAATGATGCTACAGACCAAATTTGGTCAAAATCCTGTGAGCCGTTCAGGACTAGTAGCGTTTTAAAGGAACAAGTTGACAGACGCTGCGCCATGGGATAAGCTCACTTGGCCAGAAGGGCCAAGTGAATGATCAAATAAATGTTGGTCCAAAATGTGATTTCCCTATATAAACTATAGTAAAGTTTACCCCCTCCCAAGGCGGAAACGTGAGACCTTCGGGCCAGGTGAGCTAATAATGGTCTAATTGTAATGTGATGGAAATGCATTATGAAATATGAAATAAAAAGAGGCCAGAAGGGTCTGAAGATGCTCACCCGATTAATGTGGCCTTTCGTTTTAAATTTTTAGCACTCCATGCTAACAAACTTCTGACCAAATATGATCCTTAGCCTTTTGGTTTTTCAGCAGGAGTCACTTAAGTATTAAACAAATTTGAATCTTGAATATATGATTATTTCTTTTCACAACTTTTTGTACCTCTCCATTCAAGCAAGCTACTATGTAGAACAAATATCATGACTCTAAACCTTGCAGTTATTTACAAACAGTAACTAAGTGTTTAAGCAAATTTGACACCTATAACCTTAAATGCCAAGGTTACTTCTTTTCTCCAATTTAATTTCACTTCATGCCAACAAGCTGGAGTTGTTTCGAGTGTTTAATCAAATTGGCCTAGACTGATGTCCAATCCTAATTGACATATACAAAGTCAATAAAATCTGTTGAAATTAAATAAATTTGGACAACACTTACCTTGAATATAGGTCAAGATAACTTATTTTCGCATACATGTATGTTGTAGTACTTAATGTCATGATCAGCAAGTTATTGGCTAAATATGACTTGAGGGTCTTTTCATTGTTCAGAATTAATTTGGTTGTTTTGACAAATTTGACCATGCAAGCAAGTAACTGGCGTAATATCATGACTTTATGTCTTTCTGTTTGTTAGGAGAAGTCGTTTAAGAGATTAAACATATTTAACCCCCGTGACCTTGAATGTATAGGTCAGAGTATTTTTTTCGCACAATTTGTAGCACTCAACGCCAGCAAGTTTTTGGCCAAGTCAAAATATCATTACTTTTGGCCTGCCGGTTTTTCAGAAAAAGCAAATCAAACTGTAGGTTTCTTAGAAACTTTTTTTAAATGCCCAAAATGTCGTCTTTTTCTTTCCCCGAGAAATGCAAGACCCTTATTCTTTTCAAATCGGAATCCCAAATATCTCCTGCAAAATTTTATTTAAATTCTTCGAGCCATATGTAACAATTACAACACTAACCAGTTTTGTTTCAGAGGCTTCTAACCACTTGGCATCCTCATGAAGCTGTCGCTGTTGTTGCTGCAATCGTTCCTCCAATACTTTTGGATCTACTACCTCATCATGGTTTATGTGTGCCCGTGGTACTCCTTCTGATGTGTGAAAGTCGAAGTCCTGTACAAGACATAACAAAAATGGCAAACTCTACATACAAACTGTACACATATCAACACATGCACTATCAGTTTTAAGTCGGACAAACCTCCAAGACACACAACGTATACATAATCCAACATACAATATCACATTTCAAATTCTGACAATCCTGCGATACAAACAACCTATAATATTATGCATAGTAAGTACTATTTATAAAATAAACAGACTGAAATAACAAGCATACTGAGTA
Organism: Mizuhopecten yessoensis; assembly: GCF_002113885.1. Classification (NCBI taxonomy): domain Eukaryota; kingdom Metazoa; phylum Mollusca; class Bivalvia; order Pectinida; family Pectinidae; genus Mizuhopecten; species Mizuhopecten yessoensis. Next base: position 377,454 of record NW_018404306.1, on the reverse strand, counting down.
TTGCTTAAGCAATACATGTCCCCTACCGGCCCCCGCTAGCTATAACACTGTAATGATTTATAACAAGAGGCCCAATGGGCCTGAATCGCTCACCTGATATTAATCTCACAGTTGTAATACATTTGTATTAGAAGTGGACTAATATAGAGCTACAGGCAAAATATATGTGTTCGATTCATTAGAATCTATAAAATGTTTCAAACATATGACGCCTGTGACCTTGAAAGTCATACAAGGTCATTAAGTTGAACAAAGTTTATAGCATTCTGTCCCAGCATGCTTCTGGCCAAATATCATTACCCTGGACCTTTTGAATATTTAGAACAAGTCACTGAAAGATTTAAACATATTTGAGGCACCTTCGGGCAGGTGGGCTAATAATACAAGAAAATAGTAACGGTGACCTTGACTTTGACCAGACAACTGTGAAACTCGAACTTGTCCGAGATATTATGGTCCTATGTAATTGTATGAAGTTTGATCAAAATCCCTGAAGGAATGAAGCCGCTAGAGCGCAGACAAGGATTTTCTAACAAGAGCCCCAGGGGCCTTAATAGTTTATCAAAGGAGTACAAGAAACAAAGTTGCAAGAAGAACTACATATAAATCTGTTTTGGTGGGAAAGACACCAAGAAAATGAGTTTCCATGTTCCTCACATGAGCACCTTTTTATACAAATTGAACAAATTGAGTTTTTTTTCCCTAAGCATGCTTCAGACCACATTTGGTTTAAATCCCTTCATTTTTACAGAAGAGAAAATATTTTTCTCTATTTCCCCTATTGGGCCCCGCCCCTATGCCCCCAGAGGGGCCACACCCTCCATTTATACAAACTTGAGTCTCCTTTGTCCAAAGATGCTCTAGAACAAATTTTGTCAAAATCCTTCTATTGGTTGAGAAGAAGAAGATTTTTAAAGATTAACCTACTTTCCCCCTATTTGGCCCTGCCCCTCTGCCCCCAGGGGGACCATACCCTCCATTTATACAACAAGAGGCCCAATGGGCCTGCATCGCTCACCTGGTATAAAACTCACACTTGTAACCTTAAAAGTGATCTAAAATAAAGCTACAGGCAAAATATCAGTATTAATTTTTTTTGAAACATTTCACCCCTGTGATTGAAAGTCGAACAAAGTCATTATGTTGAACACATCGTATAGCCTTTCATCTCAGGATGCAACTTGCACAGTATAAACATCCTGGGACCCATGGTTATTCATAAGAGGTTGTTTAAAGGTTTTAAACAAATTTGACCCCTGTGACCTTGAATATAAGTCAAAGTCATTCACTTTAACAAACATAGTAGTCCTTGATCCCAGCATATGCTACTAACTAAATATCAACATCCTGAGCCTTTTGGTTATTCAGAACAAGTTGTTGAAATATTTTAAACATATTTGCTCCTTGTGACCTTGAATATGATTCAAGGTCATACATTTAAACAAACT
>NW_018404306.1:361222-375627 GCF_002113885.1 Mizuhopecten yessoensis | reverse complement strand
TAGATGAAGGTCATTTATTTGAACAAACTTGGTAGCCCTTCATCCCAGTTTGCTTCTGGCCAAATATCATCACCCTAGGCCTTTCAGTTATTAAGAAGAAGTCGTTTAAAGTAAAATATTGACGCCGGACGGACGCCGTACCACGGCATAAGCTCACTTGGCACTTCGTGCCAGGTGAGCTAAAAAGGAGAACCCTTTGGCCAATGATGCTCCAGACCAAATTTGGTCAAAATCTCTTCATCGGTACAAAAGGAGAAGGATCTTTGATGTTTTCCTCTATTTCCCCTATTGGGCCCCACCCATCTGCCCCAAAGAAGGGGGCCCACACACCTCAGTTTATACAAATCTGATTCTTTTGTCCCTAATCATGCTTCAGACTGCATTTGGTTTAAATCCCTTCACTTGTATAGCAGGAGAAAAATTTCCTCTATTTCCCCTATTGGGCCCCGCCCCCAGAGGGGCCACACCCTCCGTTTATACAAACTTGAGTCTCCTTTGTCCAAAGATGCTCTAGGACAAATTTGGTCAAAATCCTTCAATTGGTTGAGAAGAAGATTTACCTATTTGACCTCACCCCTCTGCCCCCAGGGGGACCATACCCACCGTTTATACAAAACTGAGAACCCTTTGGCCAATGATGCTCCAGACCAAATTTGATCAAAATCCTCTGAGCCGTTCAGGACTAGAAGCGTTTAAAAGGAAAAAGACGACGGACGCTGCGGCATTGGAAAAGCTCACTTGGCCCTTCGGGCCAGGTGAGCTAAAAATAGTAACAGTGACCTTGACCTTGACCTAACAACCCTGAAATTCGGACTTGTCCGAGATATTATGGTCCTTTGTATTTGTGTGAAGTTTGAACAAAATCCCTCAAGGAATGAAGCCGCTAGAGCGCTGACAAACTTACACAGACGGATGGAGAGGGAAACTATAGCACCCTCCCCCCGGTTTCACCGGTAGGAGACTAATAACATAAAATATCATGAGAAAAAGATGACCATGACGATGTCTTGCTTGGTATAAAGGTTTTCATTTAAGTTTAAATTGACTAGTTTCGACACATGCGACGTGTCGTCATCAGAACAAACTTTAATACCAAAAGGCAGGCATAAGGTTAAAAATATGGTGCCTTACCTAGTAACAGTAATAACAACGTTTGCTTGATTGACGTAATACATAATGCACAATTAAATGACGTCATCAATAAGGACGAGGGCTGGCTGAAAATGCGGAAATTAATATGCAGTGTTCATCGCACAAGCTTAGATAGCAGTGAAGTCAACACATAAAAAGATAAACAGTCCTATGGATTAAAATAAATAAAGTTGTTACTAATTAAATGCAAAACATGTAGATGTAAACAATATAAATCATCTATAGAATATAGAATAGTTTTAGTATTAGCAATATAAAATATCAAAACTTCAGATCAGTTCTGTTATTTATGAATAATGCAACCATGTGACAGCACTCTAGCCAAATACTTGAATAGTATTAATTGTAATGGGGGACCATTACAGAAGTCCCCTAAACCCCAGCAGCTTATGTTCGCAGTGCCAAAATACACCAATGTATAAAATTTGAGCAAAATCAAACAATATTTAATTTCAACCAATCAGAGGCCGCTGCGGCAGTCTTTGTTGACCGATCGTGAAAAAATGATGTCTTGCACATCAAGACTTATGCCTCAATTTTCAAAGATTGAAGTTTCATTGGAATCCAACATATGGTTTCGGAGAAAACGCGCGGACAAAATTTAAGGCCGAACGAGGAAGAGCAGGAGAAGAGGAAGAATAACAAGAGGCCAAATGGGCCTGTAACGCTCACCTGGTATACATCTCACACTTTAAAGGCAAATTATCAGTATTTATGATTAAAAGTCATTCAAAAGAACCGTTTCTTTTTTTTTTAAATATTTCACCCCTGTGACCTTGAAAGTCGAATAAGGTCATTATGTTGAACAAAATGTATAGCCCTTCATCTCAGGATGCAACTTGCAAAATATCACCACCCTATCCTTTTATTTATGATTAAAAGTCATTCAAAAGAACCTGTTCTTTTTTTTTTAAATATTTCACCCCTGTGACCTTGAAAGTCGAATAAGGTCATTATGTTGAACAAAATGTATAGCCCTTTATCTCAGGATGCAACTTGCAAAATATCACCACCCTATCCTTTTGTTTATTGAATTAAGTCATTTATATGTTTAAACATATTTGACTAAATGTGACCTCGAAAGTGGGTCAAGGTCATAATTTTATGCCTTTTGATCATTCAGAAGTCGTTTGATGTTTTTGACATATTTGACCCCTGTGACCTTGAAAGTAGGTCAAAATTATTTTCATTCTCAAACTTTGTCGGGCTCTATCCTAGGAAGCCACCAGCCAAATATATAAAGACTCTATACCTTTCAGTTCTTCAGAAGAAGTCATTTGAAGAGTTTGACACATTTGACCCCTGTGACCTTGAAAGTAGGTTAAGGTCATTTTCACTCTCAAACTGTATTGGGCTCTATCCCAGGATGCCACCAGCCGAATTTGAAGATTCTATACCTTTCAGTTCTTCCGAAGAAGTTGCTTGAAGCGTATTATTATGACCCTGAGCCTTATGGAATTTGAGAAGATTGTTAAAGTTTTTAACATATTTGACTCCTGTGACCTTGAAAGTAGGTCAAGGTCATTTCAATAACAAACTTTATAGCACTTCATCCCATATACCTACTGGCATAATAGTATGACCCTCAGCCTTATGGAACTTGAGAAGATTGTTAAAGTTTAACATATTTGACCCCTGTGACCTTGAAAGTAGGTCAACGTCATTTTATACCTATACTGGCCAAATATCATAGCCCTAGGCCCTCAAGTTCTTCAGAAGAAGTCGCTCAAAGAAAAAGTTGACGGACAGAAGGAAAGACAGACAGACGCTGCAGTAAGGATTAGGCTCACATGGCCTTTCAGGCCAAGTGAGCTAATAAATGTCAAGGTCATTTATTTGAACAAACTTGGTAGCACTTCATCCCATCATGTTACAGGCCAAATATCATCATCCTGTGACTTTTGGTTAATCAGAAGAAGTTGTTTAATGATTTTGAACATATTTGATCCTGTAATTCAAGGTCATTCATTTGAACAAACTTATTAGCCCTTCATCATAGCATGCTACTGGCCAAATATCAATATCCTTGGACTTTTGGTTATTCAGGGGAAGTTGTTCAGAGCTTTTTTTAGACAATTTACTCCTGTGACCTTGAATATAAGTCAACATCATTCATTTGAACAAACTTAGTAGCCCTTCAACCCAGCTAGGTACTGGAAAAAATAGCATTATCCTGTGCCCTATGGTTATTCAGAAGAAGTGGTTTAAAGATTTTGAACATATTTGACCCCTGTGACCTTGAACATTTGCGAAGGTCATTCATTTGAGCAAACTTGGTAGCCCTTTATCCCAGCAACCTTCTGGCCAAATATCATTGTCCTAGACCTGTTGGTTACTGCTAAGAAGTTATTTAAAGGTTAAAAACATATTTTAGCCCTGTTACATTGAATAAAGATCAAGGTCATTCATTTGAACAAACTTGGAAGCCTTTTATCCCAGCATGCTACAGGCCAATTATCATCATCCTAGGCTGTTTGGTTACTGAGAAGAAGATGTTTAAGCAAAAGGATGACGCCCAACGCTACACCATGGTATTAACTTCTGGCAGGTGAGCTAATAGGTGCATATGATTTTGATTTTCTTCCACAAGGACAGATTCTTCAGAGTTCTTCATACCTATCCTTACAGAAAGTCATATCTTGCATCATTCATTCAGACCTGGATAGTGAAAGACAATGCCGATGAGACTTACCTTGTACTAGGATGATTCCTAAAGTGCCGTCACATGGTTGCATTATTCATAAATAACAGAACTGATCTGAAGTTTTAATATTTTATATTGCTAATACTAAAACTATTCTATATTCTATAGATGATTTATATTGTTTACATCTACATGTTTTGCATTTAATTAGTAACAACTTTATTTATTTTAATCCATAGGACTGTTTTATCTTTTTATGTGTTGACTTCATTGCTATCTTAGCTTGTGCGATGAATACTGAATATTAATTTTCCGCATTTCAGCCAGCCCTCATCCTTATTGATGACGTCATTTAATTGTGCATTATGTATTACGTCATTCAAGCAAACGTTGTTATTACTGTTACCAGGTTAGGCACCGTATTTTTAACCTTATGCCTGCCTTTTTGTATTTAAATTTGTTCTGATGACGATACGCTGCATATGTCAAATGTAGCCAATGTAAACTTGGATTAAAGCCGTTGTACCCAGCACGATGTTGTCGTGGACATCTTTTCTTTTTGATTACTCTTCTATTCATGGCTGGACCCGTGTAGTCCTTGTGGAATCTGTCTGCTGGGTAACACAGAACTTTGTTGAACTCTTTGCACGGATGTTGGATTTCCCACTCCTCGTATTTTATACAATATCATGGTTTATTGGATTACAAATGTAGTCAGTTGCAGGCCTGATTTCACAGGTTTTCATATTACAAAGGGTCTAGTATTGTAAATTTGAATATGAACTTAAGATTATAAATCACATGGAATTTTTTATGAATATTGAATTTATATATTCTCTAAATAAAGAAATATTTAAAACACTGTTTTTTTCCCCTCTAAATAAAGAGACTAAGAAGAGAATGGAAACCAACCTCAGGAGAAAGCCTAGGCTCACTGGAAACCTGATGGTCTATCACAGCTGAGTTCCTTGGAGATGGCTTATGGTACTGGTTTCCAAGGATATCAGACAACTCATGATGATTACGTGGCACATGGTATCCAAAAGGCTTTGAAGAAGCCCCACCCCGGCGTGTAGGCAGACTAGCAGCCCCTGGGTCTGGGGTGGCGTGGATTGGCATGGAAGAGTCCATGGTGCTCATGCCTTGCTGGTGGTTGGTGGAGAAAGGCACTGAGGTATAGCCTGATGAGGAGGGGAAGTAGTGCTGCAGGTTTATTTCTGCAGGCAGCTGGGAGTTACGTAGCGTGGCGGGTTCTGAGGCTGGCGGGGGATGTATCTGAGGACTGAGGGCCTGCAGAGGGGTACTGTGGCCTACAGGTAGGTTGGTGGTGCTGTTCCATTGGTGTGGTAGACTGGCCACACTGCTGTTGATGGTCAAGTTAGGTGTGGAGCCAGAGGGAGACATGGCAGGATACTGGGGGCGGGCAGGCTTGGGGGGTGGCTCCTCGATATCTGACCCGCTCGACCCTATAAAACACAAAGTACCCTTAATAACTCTCCCATCTGGAATTCAATCTCCTTTGGGATTGCAAAGATGAAGATTTTTTTCATGAAAATAAGTTCATTTCTTCTTCCCAAAATTCAAGTGTATAACAATTTGTTGATTTCTTACAAGGTCATAGGAGTATTTTTGAGTTTATGCCTTTTGTGTACTCCCTTATGATAGCGATTTTATCATAACAGCGAAGAGTAGTAAGTTGTAAAATAAACAAGAGGCCCAAGGGCCTTATCGGTCACCTGAGTTATATCAAAGGTACTGGTAGCTTTATTTTATTGTTAGTTTAGATGTGATGTGGAAATCAGCATGTAAACTGAAAATTGAAAAGTGAAATACAATACTTGTCATGTCATCAAAGGATAATTTTTTTTAAATATTGGTAAATGTTCCCTTTTTGGGCCCCGCCCTAGCCCCTGGGAATGGGGCAGGAATTCCAATTTTATAATGTAATACCCTCATCCACCAAAGATAATTCTGACCAAGTTTGAATAATTTTCTACTGAAAATGGATAAAATATACCCAAAAGAGTTATTTCCCTATATAAACTATAGTAACCTTTACCCCCTCCCAAAGGGGGAACGGATGGCTCCTGATGATCTTTTTATTCATGCACTGAAATGGACTGTAGTACCTCTGAGTCTGGAGAAGATTTTTTTTGAAATATTGGTTAATTTTCTCTTCTCTGGCCCCTAGGGTTGGGGTAGGAATCCCAATTTTACAATTTAAAACCATCTTCCGCCAAGGATAATTCTCACCAATTAAGAATAATTTCCTACAGAAAATTGTCAAAATATACCAAAAGTGTTGTTTCCTTATATAAAACTAGAGTAAACTTTACCCCCTCCCCAAGGGAGAACGGATAGCTTGGAGGTCCTGAAATTTTCAATTTAAATAAAGCCCCGGATGATCTTTCCATCCATGCAGTGAAAATGACTGTAGTACCCTCTGAGTCTGGAGAAGAAGATTTTTGAAATATTGGTTAATTTTCCATTTGGGGCCCCACCCTGGCCCCAGGGGTTGGGGTAGGAATCTTTTTTTTACAATTTTGTAGCCTCATCTACCAAGGATGATTCTGACCAAGTTTGAAAACATTCCATCCACTGGTTCTTGAGAAGAAGTTAAAAAATGTAAAAAGTAAAGCTCAGGTGACCTAATTACAAAGAAATCAAATGTGATGGGCAAAATTAACATTTGGTGAAAATCGATTTTAGCGGTGAAGGGCGAAAAATTTGACTGTGCGAAAGTTTCCCGGTATGCAGAATCCCTGTTACTTCTGTTAGGAGAAAGTACCAATCCTACTACATTACATATCACTAACACTGAGGTCAGTGTAAGTACCAAAGGTCAAACACAATAGCCAACAAACAGTTCCACACAGGACTGGTGATGATATCCTCTAAAATGTGTCAGTTGCATTTATCATTGGAACCTGATAATCTAACAGTAGGATAGAAAGATCTGGACTATTTCTGACAATCACAAGTTATAGTTTTCCTAATAACATTTTAGTTGGTAGTTTTCCTTATAGGATGCATAACAGAAAATTAAATATGTATGTCTACATACTATGCATTCGGACTTAGTTTTGTATCTTCTATCAATATTTTCCTGTTTAAAAACATCAAAATCAACTTAAATATGATAATTCATGCACAACAGATATTTTTCTCACATGCATCACAGGGTGATCCCATTGTTGCTAGTGAAGAGATAACTCTTTCTCACACAGGGTAGGGGAAAACAGCTGACACGCGCTATGACGTCATAATGATGAATTGTCAATGTGACGTCATTGTATTGTTTCCGTGATGTCATACGATTGTTGTGAATTTGGAATCATCTGTCTCAATCCTAGGGCTTTGGCAGAAGAATCAGTTCGATGTTTATTTTGACTCAAATTTGATTAGTTGTAAGTATGTGAGAAAAATAATCAAACATGGGTCTGTTCCATAGACAGTGATATCTCAACCCTCGGATTGAGATATCCCTGTCCACGGAATAGACCCATGTAAGACTCTATTAGTCCAATTCTAAATCTTTTCAATCAAATTATGGTGGCCTAGATAGTAACTCTCCAATAACTTCATCTTTGGCTGACTAGCACAGTATTCATAGTAGCCCCATCAGCAGTGGTCAAAGTGTCTGGGTTCACATGATTTATTACCAATCCAGCCTGATGACCAGCTTACCTATAGGGTAAACTACTAAATTCTCACTTTCTTTTTTAAATTCTAAAAACAGAATGCAAGCTTTGTTACCTGGTTGTGATCCGTGAGCATTAGATATGGAGTTCTGCAGGGAGAGTTTTAAACTTGGCCTCTTTTGGCTTTGCCTTGTGACAGATTGTCTCAACATCATCAAAATTGTCTAACACATCCACATCTATGTTTGTTTGTACTTTTGATGCCTTAAGTATCCAATAACTGTACAGATATTTTCGTACATAGATCACACAAAATGTTAGTTACTTGTCAATGACACATTAATAAGGAATGTAGGTATTTAAATAATAGAACTTCCCAACTGATTGAAATGAACTGTTGTTTCTATATTAATGTCAATCACACAACAATAAAGACTACAACAAACTTGTCCCAACTGAATATAACATTATCCAACTTTTCATCCTGCGTTATGCTCTCTTTATCACAGATATGTTTCTAAATAAAATCACACATGTGTGTTGTCCAAAGTCATGCTGTCCTGTGTCTGACCACACCTTTACCTGTAGGCTGACACCCCCTTCTATTGTGTAATATCCTGTACAGAACTGTACCTGCTATCCATGCTGTACACAAGTGAACAGTAACATCCATACGCTGTAAGTAACTGTAAATTGACACTCTTAAGGATTTCCTGTCCATGTGTGTATGACAGTCAATAAAGACACTCCAATACAAACATTATACATACTCCATGAGATTTCCTGTATCCTCCGGTTATCTCGTCGCATCTCATCCTCCTGTCGACGTCTTTCTTCCTCCAGGATCTCACTGAATCCAATACAAATGTTGATCATTAAACAGAATAAGATATTTATTCAAGAATACAAATACTTTTCTCCTTACACTTTGCACTGTGGAAATATTTCTGTGAAATCTACACAAATAAATCAGGATAATTTTGGTTTAAGTTAATTTTATCCAGATATTGTTTCTACTATAGCAATATTAAACAAGTATTTTGTGGTGAGATGTTGAGTTCAGATATTATTTCTACTATAGCAATATCAAACAAGTATTTTGTGGGGAGATGTTGAGTTACACTTCCAATACAACTGGGAGATGTTGAGTTCAGGTAATATTTCTACTATAGCAATATCTAACAAGTATTTTGTGGTGAGATGTTGAGTTCAGGTATTATTTCTACTATAGCAATATCTAACAAGTATTTTGTGGTGAGATGTTGAGTTATACTTCCAATACAACTGGGTGATGTTGAGTTCAGATATTATTTCTACTATAGCAATATTAAACAAGTATTTTGTGTTGAGATGCTGAGTTACGCTACCAATACAATTGGGAGATGTTGAGTTCAGGTATTATTTCTACTATAGCAATATTAAACAAGTATTTTGTGGAGAGATGTTGAGTTACACTACCAATACAACTGGGAGGGAGATGTTGAGTTCAGGTATTATTTCTACTTTAGCAATATCTAACAAGTATTTTGTTGTGAGATGTTGAGTTCAGGTATTATTTCTACTATAGCAATATTAAACAACTATTTTGTGGTGAGATGTTGAGTTCATGTATTATTTCTACTATAGCAATATCAAACGAGTATTTTGTGGTGAGATGTTGAGTTATACTTCCAATACAACTGGGTGATGTTGAGTTCAGATATTATTTCTACTATAGCAATATTAAAAAAGTATTTTGTGGTGAGTTGTTGGGTTACACTACCAATACAACTGGGAGGGAGATGTTGAGTTCAGGTATTATTTCTACTATAGCAATATCAAACGAGTATTTTGTGGTGAGATGTTGAGTTATACTTCCAATACAACTGGGAGATGTTGAGCTCAGGTAATATTTCTACTATAGCAATATCTAACAAGTATTTTGTTGTGAGATGTTGAGTTCAGGTATTATTTCTTCAATAGCAATATCAAACAAGTATTTTGTGGTGGGATGTTGAGTTCAGATATTATTTCTACTATAGCGATATCAAACAAGTATTTTGTGGTGAGATGTTAAGTTCAGATATTATTTCTACTATAGCAATATTAAACAAGTATTTTGTAGTGAGATGTTGAGTTACACTACCAATACAACTGGGAGATGTTGAGTTCAGGGATTATTTCTACTATAGCAATATCAAACGAGTATTTTGTGGTGAGATGTTGAGTTATACTTCCAATACAACTGGGTGATGTTGAGTTCAGATATTATTTCTACTATAGCAATATTAAACAACTATTTTGTGGTGAGATGTTGAGTTACTCTTCCAATACAACTGGGAGATGTTGAGCTCAGGTAATATTTCTACTATAGCAATATCTAACAAGGATTTTGTGGTGAGATGTTGAGTTACTCTTCCAATACAACTGGGAGATGTTGAGCTCAGGTAATATTTCTACTATAGCAATATCTAACAAGGATTTTGTGGTGAGATGTTGAGTTCATGTATTATTTCTACTATAGCAATATCAAACGAGTATTTTGTGGTGAGATGTTGAGTTACACTTCCAATACAGCTGGGAGATGTTGAGTTCAGGTATTATTTCTACTTTAGCAATATCTAACAAGTATTTTGTGGTGAGATGTTAAGTTCAGATATTATTTCTACTATAGCAATATTAAAAAAGTATTTTGTGGTGAGTTGTTGGGTTACACTACCAATACAACTGGGAGGGAGATGTTGAGTTCAGGTATTATTTCCACTATAGCAATATTAAACAAGTATTTTGTGGTGAGATGTATAGCAATATCAAACAAGTATTTTGTGCTGAGATGTTGAGTTACACTTCCAATACAGCTGGGAGATGTTGAGTTCAGGTATTATTTCCACTATAGCAATATTAAACAAGTATTTTGTGTTGAGATGCTGAGTTACGCTACCAATACAATTGGGAGATGTTGAGTTCAGATATTATTTCTGCTATAGCAATATCAAACAAGTATTTTGTGGTGAGATGTTGAGTCCTGGTATTATTTGTACTACAGTACATTTCACTTAATATCACGTCCGTTAATGTCACTTTTCGGTTATTATCATGTTTTTCTGATGCACCGTTTTTCCTGCTATATAATCTATGCAATTCAATTCTTTTATTATCACCTGATTTTATGTCGATTTCTATTAATATCACTTTATTTTGGCCACAGTCACAAAAAAAATACAGGTAAATGGGGGTAATGATTCATGATAAATACCCCCGGGGACCTTCTGTCACACCTGGACGCGTTATGTAAACATCGCCGCGCCCTAACGGGGTATGTTTTACACCTGGCTGACTGTCAAACAATAGGTTACACCTGGCTGACTGTTAAACAATAGGTTGACCTTACAAACTTGTTAACAGGATATTCACCTGTGGTTGGGTAAGCCAGGACAGTCTTACATCTGTAAACTTTTCTAATGCCAAGTGTACATGTGATGTAATCTTTCAACTAACATGCATGTGTACTATCTTCCATTTCAGCTCGTCTCCAGATTGAATAAATTTACGTTGTCGTGAAGTAGGCATACAAGTGGATGGTCTTCCGTAAAATATGACGAATGTTGGTTGAGATTAAAATAAAGAGTGTCTTTCAAACAATAAGTTTCTTAAATTATTTAAGTTTGACCAAGGTTCACGTACAATACGAAAAAATTGTCTTCGTTTTGAATCTCAAATAACCCACATACGACGCCGACATGGTGTTGTCGTAATTCAACTGTATGCTGCTGGTGTAAAATCATGATCTGCGAGAATTTATTCATTGCAAAATTATGACCTATGTTTAATTACACTTTCCAAATGTCGATGTAATAAAGAGATTACCTTTTGTGTTATCATTTATTGTTCAAACAATCGTAACAGGAGGTTACATTTTTCACTTCCCTCGTTTACGGCTGGGTTTACCCGATTACATAACACAGCATCTGATTGCCTGGTGTTCTTGTTTGCATATTGAGGTCATCCAATGAAATGCTACGTTTCAAAGGTAAAAGGTCACCGTACGATAGCAGTATTTAACATAGACACTCGCAGAAAACGATGTCACACTTGCAGCAAATATCTAAAGAAATTAAACTATAAAAATATGTAACTAGCGAAAGAACAGTATATATATCAAGATAAATGTAAATATTTACCAAGTCTCATGTTTACAATTGAATTTGATGCAGAATACCAGCCAAACACTTGTATGCCTTCATCACTACTGCAGTAAACAATCATAGTTACGATCGTACTGATCGTCATTTTGCTACTAACTATATGAAATGTAACTGCATACTGAAATAAATTACAAAGAATATATGTATTTTTATACTTATTTACGCATACTATATTTCAACTAGAGTAAAGAACAAGATTAGTTACAAAATATCTTCATTTTACAATCTTCTTCGTAGAGCCACAACACTTAGGCAGTTGACTAAGTTCACTTCCGGTTTTGAGGGATGAAAAACGCCAGAAAATACATATTCTGTTTATGTCATGTTTCGGTTAATATAATGTTTTCCGCTGACAAATGGGAAGTGATATTAAGCGGAATCTACTGTATAGCAATATCAAACAAGTATTTTGTGGTGAGATGTTGAGTCCTGGTATTATTTCTACTATAGCAATATCAAACAAATATTTTGTGACGAGATATTCGAGTTACACTATCACTAAGCTGCTGGCTTATATGTAAATACTACTACTATGTGGCCTGTTTGGTCATTGTACAATAAATATACACACACTTGTAAGCAAAATGTCGTTCCTTTTCCTCGATGATTCATACTTCCGACAGCTTAAGGCTGTCCCTTAGCAGCATTGTTGTAACAAGTGGTCTGGCCTCTAAATAACCCGTTACTTAACTCGGTCTTGATACGTTAACAACCATACTTGCAATCATCAACTTCCCTGTACTTCTATTTAAACAAATAAGGTAAACATTTAAGATCTCCCCTCAATTCTTTATGATTTTTTTCTGTAACTTGATTTGATAATCTTCATTCAAACCTTCCATTCTTTTTATCAGTCATATAACAATTGAAAATCATAGGTTTGTAACTTTGTATAAAAGAGATCCCAGAGGGATCTTTGTGCCCACCATCATACTATCTTCATTGGTTCTGTGTCCATTCAATCTTTTCTCTTCTTTTCTCTTATATGTTTGATCGGTTTGCATGTCTGCCATTTTAATCAGTCTGTTGATCAACCTCAAAATTAAACATGCACAGCTGAGGACCAAGGGAAACCAACATATCAATTTTGAGAAAGATTCCTCCAGTCTTCTGATAAATAGTGATAACAAACTTTAACAAGATGGCTGCCTGTCAGCATCTTAGTTTTCAGATCAGGCCAAAAATTTGATATGCATACCAAGAGGAAATTATGTGAAATTTGAGAAAGATCCCTCTAATACTTTTTGAGCAATATAGAACTAACAAACGTTTTACTCCCAAACTCAATATGCCCACCTGCTGGCCTCTTGGTTTTCCAATCATCTCCAAAATTTGAAATGCATAACTATAGGAACCATGGGAAACCTTTATGTGGAATTTGAGAAAGACCCCTCTAATTTCCCTATTGGGCCCCGCAACTCTCAGCCCCCGGGGGTCCAAACCCACTGTTGATACAAAGTTTAGTCCCCTTTGCCCAAGGATGCTCCAGACTAAATTAGGATAAAATCTCTTAATCCCTACAGTAGAAGGAGGATTTTAAAGGTTTTACCTCTTTTTCCCCTATTTGGCTGCTCCTCTGCTCCCAGGGGGGTCACACCAACCATTTATACAATATGGAGTCCCCTTGGCCAAAGGATGCTCCAGACTAAATTAGGATAAAATCTCATAATCCCTACAGTAAAAGAAGGTTTTTATAGGTTTTACCTCTATTTCCCCTATTGGGCCCTGCCCCTCTGCTCCCAGGGATACAGCATCATTATACAAAGTGAATTCCCCTTGGCCCAAGGAAGCTCCAGACCAAATTTAGTGAAAATCTACTTGGGCGTTCAGGACAAGTACCGTTTTAAAGAAAAAGTTGCAGACGGACGCTGCGGTATGGCATCAGCTCAACAACAAAAAAAGGGTCAGAAAGAAACAGAATGCCTTGATGCACAACTTCAGGTGGTAGTTATCATATCTGGAAAGTTTCGATGAAATTGATCCATAACTTTAGAAGGAGTTGTCTGGACAAAAAGTTTCAGGATTTGTTCAACAAAGGGCCATAACTTCGTCAAAAAGTGTCAGAATGAAAACAAGAGGCCCAAGGGCCTTAGCGGTCACCTGAGTTATATCATAGATACTGGTAGCTTTATTTTATTGTTTAGATGTGATGTGGAAATCAGCATGTAAACTAAGTGAAATACAATACTTGTCATGTCATCAATGGATAAGAATTTGAAAATATTGGTAAATGTTTCCTTTGGGGCCCCGCTCTAGCCCCTGGGGATGGGGCAGGAATCCTAATTTTACAAAGTAAAACTCTCATTTACCCAAGATGATTCTGACTAAGTTTGAGCAATTTTCTGCTGAAAATATATAAAATATATACCGAAAAGTGTTATTTCCCTATATAAACTATATTAAACGTTAACCCCTCCCCAAGGGAGAACGGATAGCTCGGGGTCCTGATATTTTCAATTTAAATAAAGCCCCTGATGATCTTTCTTTCCACGTAAAGAAAATCACTGTAGTACCTCTGAGTCTGGAGAAGAAGATTTTTGAAATATTGATTAATTTTCCCTTTGGGGCCCCGCCCTGGCCCCAGGGGTCGGGGTAGGAATCTCAATTTTACAATTTGAAACCATCTACCTCCAAGGATAATTCTCACCAAGTAAAAATAATTTCCTACAGAAAGTTGTCAAAATATACCCAAAAGTGTTATTTCCCTATATAAACTATAGTAAACTTTACCCCCTCCCCAAGGGAGAACGGATAGCTCGGGGGTCCTGAAATTTACAATTTAAG
>NW_018404306.1:341610-360102 GCF_002113885.1 Mizuhopecten yessoensis | reverse complement strand
ACGACGGACGACGGACGACGACGGACGAAAAGCGATTGGAATAGGTCACTTGAGCAAAGCTCAGGTGACCTAAAAATAATAACTAGATGCACAACTTTAGTTGGTAGTTATCATATGGGGAAAGTTTCATTGAAATTGATCCATTACTTTAGAAGGAGTTGTCCCGACAAACTTTTTCTAGGGACAGACAGACGGACGGACGGACGGACAGGCTGATAACAGTTTACCCCCTAACTTCGTTGCAGGGGGTATATGCCTAAATATAAACTGTATTTTAAATCTTCTAGTGAGAATTTTGGAAATATGGTTTATTGTTTTATTTGGAAATGATAATATCATTGTTGAATCATTTCATGTATTCATTGAATCATAAATCAAATTGCAACATTTTGAAATTTGTCTATTCTGTACACATACAGTTGATTTCATGGTTATGTGTTATGTTTTTATTAGGAAAATAGCACTGAATTAAAATTTAAGAAATTCTAAACATAATTTGAACTTACTAAAAATGCCTAAAACAATTATTTCAAAATTAAGTTTAGAGGGCCTGTATCGCTCACCTGGATATCTAAGCAATCATGGCAAAATATTCTCCAAATGAGATCCAAGGGAATATGCCAGACCCCAATGCCAATTCTTGTAGTATGTCTGTATTAGATTTTTCATGCCCAGCAATTTAATGTATGGTTATGGGGTGAGGATCTCAACTGTTTACAAGCTGTGACTAAGAAACTAGATCCTTGGGGTTGTGGCCAGACCCCAGGATCAATTCTTATATCATGACTGCATTCGTCTCTTTTTGTCCAGCATTTGTATTTACAGTCTTGGGGAGGGAATCTCGACCGTTTCAAAGTTATGACCCAGGCCAGGGGTTCAGTCTGCAAGGGTGCGGCAAACCCGGGGGTCAATTCTAATATCATGACTGCATTCGTCTCTTTATGCCCAACAATTGTATATATAGTTTTGGGGTGGGGATCTTAACCATTCCGAAGTTATGACCCAAGGGTTAAGTCTCCAAGGGTGGGGCAGACCCCAAGTCCATCCTGGAAGCATATGTGCATTCATCTCTTTATACTCAGCAATTGTATATATGGGTATAGGGTAGGAATCTCAACTGTTTCCAAGCTGTGACTAAGAAACTAGGTCCCTAGGGGTTCGGTCAGACCCCAAGGTCTATCCTAATATCATGACTGCATTCAATAGCATTTGTATATATATATTGTTTTGGGGTGGGGATCTTAACCCTTTCAAAGTTATGACCCACGGACTATGTCTCCAAGGGTGGGGCCAGACCCTAGGGCCATCCTGGAAGCAAATGTGCATTCTTCTCTTTATACACAGCAATTGTATATATGGTTAAACAGTGGGGATCTCAACCATTTCCAAGTATTAAACTATTTTTGGCTCCATCCCTTAGCCTGAGGGGGTCAGCCCAACCATTTGTACAATTTTGAATCCCTGCCTCCCATGAATGCCGAATGCTTCCTACCAAATATGATCGATATCCATGGCACAGCTCTACAGAAGAAGTCTTTTATAGGAATATAGCCAAACTGCCCCCTTTTGGCCCCACCCCTCAGCCCCCTGGAGGGGTCAGCCCCACCATTTGTACAATTTTGATTTCCCACCACCTGGGAATGCTTCCAGTCAAATCTGGTTGATATCCATTTCTTAGTTCCAGAGAAGAAGTCGCCTATAGCAATATAGCCAAGTTGCCCCCTTTTGGCCCCGCCCCTCAGCGACGGATGACGGACGCCACAGTATGGCATAAGCTCACCTTGGTCCTACGGAGAATGCAAGCTAATAATTTTCTGTTTCCCAGGGGGGCCAGACCCACCGTTATACAAAATTGATTCCCCTTTACCCAAGGATGCTTCAGACAATATATGGAACAAATCCTTTCATTCCTACAGAATAAGAAGGATTTTAAAGAATTTACTATGTGTTCTCTATTGGGCCCCGCCCCTCAGGCCCCTCGGGGCCAGACCCAGGGTTTATACAAAATTAATTCCCCTTCACCCAAGGATGCTCCAGACATAATATGGAACAAATCCTTTCATTCCTACAGAAGAAGAAGGATTTTAAAGAATTTGCCCCGCCCCTTAGCCCCCAGGGGGGAAGGGGGAGCAGACCCGCCATTTACACAAAATTTGTTCCCCTTCACCTAAGGAGGCTTCTGACTAAATTTGGTCAAAATCTGCTCAGTAGTTTATGACTAGTATCGATTTTTAGGAAAAGTTGACGGGCTCAGCAATGTTGCATTGCAACATTGTATCTTTGCACCATCAGTACAGAGCTGTGTGCTCAAGTTTATTGGCTTGCATGTGGCAAAGGGTTAAGCAGGAGTAGAAACTACCTAAATTTAGTTGCCTCTTATGATCATGCAATGGGGGCAATACACAGGTAAAATATCTGTCAGGCGTGACAGATCACACCTATTCCATGAATAGATAGGATTAATACTATGACCATGTACAGTTGGGGACAAATTTTTGTTCCAGGAATACGGGGAATTCAAGGAATAGAAGTTGACTAATCCAGGGTTACTTTACAAAGAATATGTACGAACTCGGTCAGGACCAAACAAACTGTTCGACGAATGAAAGGTATTTCGAGTAAACAGAGTTTGAGGTAAGTGGGGTTTTACTGTATGATCAAAATATGGCTTTTTGAATGTGGTTTTACAGACAAAATGATGTTGGAGACTGGCAAATATATATCATTATATAGCTGTAAGAAACAGTAAAATAAACAAGAGCCCAGAGGGCCTGTATCACTCACCTGGATGTGTATGCCCAGCAATCGTATATATGGCTATTGGTTGGGAGCTCAACCATGAATAGTCTGGTCTCATAAACCTTTACTCACCAAAGAAGAATTTTCAGCTCAGCAAAAGAAAGCCTCTTCGATGGTTCATAGGACCAGCACACACACATCAGATTATACATGGAGGGGGGACAGCCTGGCGGGAGGGGCAGCCTCTCTCCATTCTCTATTTTGCCTATCACATCATTATTCTTTACATGTTGGAATGGTTTGACTCCGTACATCAGGATTTCCCAAATACACACACCTGTGAACAGAAAGGATTTTTTAGTTCCAAGTAAAACAATATCTTATTTACTTTCTCACAGATCTGTTATTATGAAACATCCCAAGTATAACAATGCCAGTAAATATTCATGAAAGTGCACTTCTGACTTTTTTCCATTTTTTTTTGGCTTACACATATATGCGTACATATTTTTGCTATAACCCAATTATTAAACTGCTATTGACTGCATTACATACTCAGAACTGCCAACTTCTGAGATTTAAAATCATATATTCAGCATTCATGACAGAATTTTCCGGGTCTGAGATATGTCTCACAAAGAAAGATTCAAAGCAGTGTTTATTAGTTTTCAACTGTTTGTTATGTCATTTTCACCACATTGAAAAATCACAAAAGCATGTAATATATTGTGTAATTTGTTTCCCTTATGCAGGCTCTGTACTTCTTCCAACACTTCAGTTTGACTGTGTGAACAATTAATTTCCATATTTTGGAAAAGAATTGTCCTCCAAATCAGCTCATATTTCTGCCAATGTTTCCTTTTAGAAACAAAGCCTTCTCTTTCAATTCAAAACTTTGCTCTAGCCTTTTTTTACCTTAATGAAAACAAAGCAAAGCTAGCAAGCCAAAACTGAAAAATTCTGGATTTTTTAAATTTAAAATTAAAATGGTTATTTTACTGACGGATAATTCAGACCTTTAAGTTTAACAATAATTCCTTAATCATATTATTTATGTTATTCATGCTAAGAGTTGACCTACTTTAAAACATTTGAATTAGCATGATGAAATTAGACATGATTACCTGAACAGACAGCATTTAATACAAATGATTTACCTGTCAGTGTTGTATTTGTGTACCTTGCTGAACAGACAGCATTTAATACAAATGATTTACCTGTCATTGTTATATTTGTGAACCTTGCTGAACAGACAGTATTTAAAACAACTGATTTACCTGTCAGTGTTATATTTGTGTACCTTGCTGAACAGACAACATTTAATACAAATAATTTACCTGTCAGTGTTATATTTGTGTGCCTTGCTGAACATGTACAAACAGCATTTAATACAAATGATTTACCTGTCATTGTTATATTTGTGAACATTGCTGAACAGACAGTATTTAAAACAACTGATTTGCCTGTCAGTGTTATATTTGTGTACCTTGCAGAACAGACAGTATTTAATACAAATGATTTACCTGTCAGTGTTATATTTGTGTACCTTGCTGAACATGTACAAACAGCATTTAATACAAATGATTTACCTGTCAGTGTTATATTTGTGTACCTTGCTGAAAAGACAGCATTTAATACAACTGATTTACCTGTCAGTGTTATTTTTGTGTACCTTGCTGAACAGACAGCATTTAATACAAATAATATACCTGTCAGTGTTATATTTGTGTACCTTGCAGAACAGACAGTATTTAATACAAATGATTTACCTGTCAGTGTTGTATTTGTGTACCTTGCTGAAAAGACAGTATTTAATACAACTGATTTACCTGTCAGTGTTATTTTTGTGTACCTTGCTGAACAGACAGCATTTAATACAAATGATTTACCTGTCAGTGTTATATTTGTGTTCCTTGCTGAACAGACAGCATTTAATACAACTGATTTTCCTGTCAGTGTTATATTTGTGTACCTTGCTGAACAGACAGTATTTTATACAACTTATTTACCTGTCAGTGTTATATTTGTGTACCTTGCTGAACAGACAGTATTTAATACAACTGATTTACCTGTCAGTGTTATATTTGTGTACCTTGCTGAACAGACAGTATTTAACACAAATGATTTACCTGTCAGTGTAATATTTGTGTACCTTGCTGAACAGACAGTATTTAATACAACTGATTTACCTGTCAGTGTATTTTTGGTGTACCTGAACAGTCAGTATTTAAGACAATTAATACAAAGAGCCAAGTTTAGCATAAATATTTATAACACTTATAGAAAGGGTATGCATGTCACCGTAGAGAGCTTTACATTGACCTGTGCCTGTTCCTGAACATGATAAAGATTACTGGTACTTCTAGTACTGAAATGCTCAGTCATGTAGTTATAGGGTTCTATAGACCTTTAGGAGGCAGTTCAGTGGTAGGCCGCCAGGCTTGTGACCGAAGGGTTGCGGGTTCGCGGCACGGCACGGCATTGTGTTGTATCTTAGAGCAAGATACTTTACTTCGCTTGTTCCAGTCTACTCAGCTGTAAATTAGTACGTGGTTGGGCAGTGCTAGAATTGTTGAATGCTAGCTGTTAGCGCCGAAATGGCAGCTCCAGCTGTATGCTCCCCAGGGCGTTGAGATATGTATTGGCTGGTTGCAAAGGCCCTATAACCACAGATAATATTTTGTGAACCACTTTGAGACGACCTACGAACTAGGTTGTGATAAAGCGGTATATAAGAACCTCCAATTATTTAAATTATTATTATTATTTATGCTTGACGTGACTGACCAGTTCTTAGTATATTTAACTGACCACTTACCAAACATCCACACATCACTAGCTGTAGTAAACCGTCTAAAATTTATAGATTCAGGTGCCATCCATTTAATGGGCAGCTTTCCTTTGGAAGCTTGAAAAGAAATTTAATAATGACATTAGCAATGATATTCGATATTTTAAAAAGAAAGTATTGTTATCACTTTATAACTGTATATCAGGTAACGTTTACGCAGTCAAATATTTGCCCTTTACCAGTAAAATCCATATCAGCCTGGAGTTAATTTCACTCTTCACATTGGAATTACAATGTATGGCAAGCTAGGACCCTTACATTCACTGCTATTAAAATCCACTTTATTACTGAGTTAGGTTTAACTGAGACACACATTTATTTTTTCATCATATTGCATACATATTAACAATAATCATAACAAGACAAATATTGAGAAAATAGAGATTTTTTTTGAGAAAATTGTAAACTGATATATCTTAAAGTTTAATCTAATACCAGTCTCAAGTCAATTCACACAAGGAAGTAAAAGGTATATGTTTTTGCTTGGTATCAATATTTAACAGTAGTATGTATTTGGTGTCTATAAATTTCAACTCCAATTTGCGGGAGATACTATGGAGAGGAAAGTGAAACAGGCCCCAGCAGTAAACTAGTACCTTTATAGTAACTTTGTTCCTCTACCACCCGTGACAGTCCGAAGTCAGCCAGTTTGACACAGTCATGGGATGATACTAGCACATTCCTAGCAGCAATATCCCTACAACAAACATTCTATCAATGATTTCATTTTTATAAAAATATATTCCACAATGACCAATTTGCAAAATGAACCACAGTGAAAAAAACTTTACCTGAAACATTCATCTAGACAGATTCCATTAGCGCCACAGTGTATCTTCATAACGATTTAAATCTTCAAATTCAAACTTTTTTACTTTTCAGTTAAGAAAGTACCGTACAGAATTCACAGGTGAATGGATACTTACCTAGGGATAAACATGCAACACTCTAAGTAAGACAGCACCATACAGAGTTCTTGTGACAAAGGTATGAGGAACTATTTCTATTCAGGCAAGACAGTTCTGTACAGAGTTGACAGGTGAAGATATTATTTACCTGTGGACAAACTTTTTACTCTCCAAGTAGGACAGCGCGGTACAGAGTTGACAGGTGTACAGTATTAATGTACAAAGGTCAAGAATGTGTGCATTCTTTTGTAGATAGGCCCTCATCTGTAACACAAACAAGCTTAAGTATATTGTAGAAGAATTAACACCTGCCCAATGAAATCCTTCACACAATTCTCAATTGTTGATTTTTATTGTATGAACCTATTGGATGATTTGAATAATCATAATGTGAGCATGCGTTCCAAAATGAAATCAATAGCTGCCATATTGTTCTAGCTTTTCAGTGGATGACCTATAACTGGCATCAAGAGATTAATTATTGTAGATAGTGAGCAGGCTTCACAAAGGCACCCAACTGAGGCTGTATTTGATGCATAGGTATCATTGGAATAATATTACAACTTTACATTTAACTGGACCAACATGCTGTACACAAAATTCACCACTACCTGGTATAACAATGAAATATCCTTGCACCAAATTTTTGGATGACAAATGTGTGTGCTCTATCTATTCAATATTGTTGAAGCTTGCTTAGGAAGCCAATCAGCAGGTACATCAGGTCTCCATATCCTGTTATTAAGTGACTTTTAACTTCCATGTTTTAATAAACCTTGTAAGATACCCTCAATGCTTCGTAAATAAGATAGCTGAAAAGCTATAGAATGATGTTACCTCCCCATGTTTGGCAAGCTCCATGACGATCCAGACTGGTCTGGTCTCCGAACAGATTCCGATGAGATGTATAATGTGGGGGTGATCAAACTGCTGCATAATCACTGTGAGATGAATCAATAGAATTTTTCATGTGTGATGACGTCAACTCATATCCCTGTAAGTTTAGATACTTAAAATCTGATGTCAAGGGATGCAATTTTCCTGTTTGCATTCATCATTTCGACACTAATCATTTTTATAATCTACTTTTTAAAAATGATAATTCCTTGCTCAAGAAAGGCTATATTTGAACAAGAGGCCCTGAGGGCCTGTATCGATCACCTGAATATGTTTAAAATAATTGGTATGTAGTAAAGATATAGCACTCCATAGTAGGTGCTGTAAGTACATATGAAATTTCAGAAAGATCCATCCAGTACTTGAGATATAGCGAAAACAAACTTCAAACAGAGCCCCACCCCTATGCCCCTTCGGGGGTCATACCCACCAATTATACAAAATTGAGTCACCGTCCCCCAAGGATGCTCCACACTAAATAAGGATAAAATCCCTTAATCCCGATGGGCGGAGAAGGATTTTAAAGGTTTTACCTCTATTTCTCCTATTAGGCCCCGCCTTTCTGCCCCCCTCGGAGACCACAACTACTGCTAATACAAAATTGAGTCCCCTTGGCCCAAGGATGCTCCAGACTGAATTAGGATAAAATCCCTTAATCCCTATGGTAGAAGAAGGATTTTAAAGGTTTTACCTCTATTTTCTCTATTGGGCCCCACCTCTCTGCCTACAGGAGGGTCAGACACACTGTTTATACAAAATTGGTTCCCCTTCACCCAAGAATGCTACAGACCAAATATGGAACAAATTCTGTCATTCCTACCGAAGAAGAAGGATTTTGAAGATTTACGTCTATTTCCCCTATTGGGCCCCTCCCCTCAGGTCCCCCACATCCACCGTTTATACAAAATTAGTTCCCCTTCACCCAAGGATACTTCAGATTGAATATGGAACAAATCCTTTATTCCTCCAGAAAAACAAGGATTTATAGAATGTGCTATATTTCCTCTATTGGGCCCCGCCCCTCAGCTCCCAAGGAAGCCAGACCCACCCATTTATACAAAATTTGTTCCCCTTTCCCCAAGGATGCTGCTGACCAAATATGGAACAAACCCTTTCATTCCTACAGAAGAAGAAGGATTTTAAAGAATAATTTGCTATGTTTCCCCTATTGGACCCTGCCCATCACACCCCTGGGGGGCCAGACCTACCATTTATACAAAATTGGTTCCCCTTCACCCAAGGATGCTTCAGACAAAATATGGAACAAATCCTTTCATTCCTACAGGAGAAGAAGGATTTTAAGAATATTCTATATTTCTCTAATTGGCAACGCCCCTCAGCCCACAGGGGGCAAGACCCACCGTTTATACAGTTTT
Source organism: Mizuhopecten yessoensis (assembly GCF_002113885.1). NCBI lineage: Eukaryota > Metazoa > Mollusca > Bivalvia > Pectinida > Pectinidae > Mizuhopecten > Mizuhopecten yessoensis. The sequence goes on along the minus strand of NW_018404306.1, from coordinate 351,331 downwards.
GGTTCCCTTGATACACCTCCCTTGATACATCATCAAACCTTGATACAACTCCCTTGATACATCAACAAACCTTGATACACCTCCCTTGATACATCATCAAACCTTCATACAACTCCCTTGATACATTATCGAATGTTGATACACCTCACTTGATACATCAACAAACCTTGGTTCATCTCCCTTGATACATCATCAAACCTTGATACACCTCCCTTGATACATCATCAAACCTTGATACATCATCAAACCTTGATACAACTCCCTTGATACATCAACAAACCTTGATACATCTCCATTAATACATCATCAAACCTTGATACACCTCCCTTGATACATCAAACAAGAGGCCCAGGGGCCTTAATAGCTCACCTGGTATTTTATTTTTCAATTTAAAACCTGCTGAGTACCATTCAGGTTTATCAAAGGAGTACAAGTAACAAAGTTGCATCTTCCATTTATAAATATTCAATTCCCTTTGCCCAAAGATTCTCTAAAACAAGTTTGGTTAGGTTAAAATCCCTTCAACGGTACAGAAGGAGAAGGATCTTTAATGTTTTCCTCTATTTCCCCTAATGGGCCCCACTAATCTGCCCCAAAGAAGGGGAATCCACACACCTCAGTTTAAACAAAATTGATTCTTTTCTCCCTAAGCATGCTTCAGACTGCATTTGGTTTAAATCCCTTCACTTGTATAGTAGGAGAAAAAAAATCCTCTATTTCCCCTATTGGGCCCCGCTCCTATGCCGCCAGAAGGCCCACACCCTCCGTTTATACAAACTTGAGTCTCCTTTGTCCAAAGATGCTCTAGGACAAATTTGGTCAAAATCCTTCAATTGGTTGAGGAGAAGATTTTTAAAGATTTACCTATTTTCCCCTATTTGGCCCCGTCCCTCTGCCCCCAGGGGGACCATACCCTCCGTTCATACAAAACTGAGAACCCTTTGGCCAATGATGCTCCAGACCAAATTTGGTCAAAATCCCTTCATCGGTACAAAAGGAGAAGGATATTTGATGTTTTCCTCTATTTCCCCTAATGGGCCCCACCCATCTGCCCTTAGAAGGAGGCCCACACACCTCAGTTTATACAAAATTGATTCTTTTGTCCCTAATCATGCTTCAGACTGCATTTGGTTAAAATCCCTTCACTTGTATAGCAGGAGAAAAAAAATCCTCTATTTCCCCTATTGGGCCCCGCCCCTCCGCCCCCAGAGGGGCCACACCCTCCGTTTATACAAACTTGAGTCTTCTTTGTCCAAAGATGCTCTAGGACAAATTTGGTCAAAATCCTTCAATTGGTTGAGAAGAAGAACATTTTTAAAGATTTACCTTTTTTCCCCTTATTTAGCCCCGCCCCTCTGCCCCGAGGGGGGGCTATACCGTCCGTTTATACAAAACTGAGAACCCTTTGGCCAATGATGCTCCTGACCAAGCTTCAGACTGCATTTGGTTTAAATCCCTTCACTTGTATAGTAGGAGAGAAAAAATCCTCTACTTCCCCTATTTGGCCCCGCCCCTCTGCCCCCAAAGAGGCCACACCCTCCGTTTATACAAACTTGAGTCTCCTTTGTCCAAAGATGCTCTAGGACAAATTTGGTCAAAATCCTTCTATTGGTTGAGAAGAAGAAGATTTTTAAAGATTTACCTATTTTCCCCCTATTTGGCCCCGCCCCTCTGCCCCCAGGGGGGTTATACCCTCCGTTTATACAAAACTGAGAACCCTTTGGCCAATGATGCTCCTGACCAAATTTGGTCAAAATCCTCTGAGCCATTCAGGACAAGTAGCATTTTAAAGGAAAAAGTTGACGGACGCCGGACGCTGCACCATGGGATAAGCTCACATGGCCCTTCCGGCCAGGTGAGCTAAAAACCTTGATACGCCTCCCTTGTTACACCTCCCTGGATACATCATAAAACCTTGATACACCTCCCTTGATACATCATCAAACCTTGATACAACTCCCTTGATACATCAACAAACCTTGATACATCTCCATTAATACATCATCAAACGTTGATACACCTCACTTGATACATCAACAAACCTTGATACACCTCCCTTGATACATCAACAAACCTTGATACACCTCACTTGATACATCATCAAACCTTGATACACCTCCGTTGATACATCAACAAACCTTGATACACCTCCCTTGATACATCAACAAACCTTGATACACCTCCCTTGATACATTATCGAACATTGATACACCTCACTTGATACATCAACAAACCTTGATACATCAACAAACCTTGATACACCTCCCTTAATACATCATCAAAACTTGATACACCTCACACAATACATCAACAAACCTTGATACACCTCTCTTGATACATCAACAAACCTTGATACTCCTCCCTTAATACATCAACAAACCTTGATACACCTCTCTTGATACATCAACAAACCTTGATACACCTCCCTTGATACATAAAAAACCTTGATACACCTCTCTTGATAATCATCAAACCTTGATACGCCTCCCTTGATACATCAACAAACCTTGATACGCCTCCCTTGATACATCATCAAACTCACTTTAACACCAACACTGTTGGACAATTGGCAGCAACGGTTGTCTTGTTAATCTTGTATAACAAGAGGTCAAGATGGCCTGTATTGCTCACCTGTTTCTTTTGTTACATGGAACTGACATATAGCTAACTTCATACCAAACTTGGGAACTAGATTTTAACACAAGACATTTTAACATTCTTAAGATATTGTTGTTTGAAATTTGAAATTTTAATTTTAAAACTTTTAACCCATGCTGACCTTTGACAACATCTTGCACTTAAGGATGACCTTTGACCTCATTACTGTAATAAAGAAAACGATTCACACAGCTGGTCTACATATTTTTTAAACATACCTTTAGTGACTTTAGTCCAAATGGTTCTTAGGATATTGTTGTTTGAAGTTTTTAACATTTTTGACCCCTGTGACCTTGAAATTAGGTAAAGGTAATTTTAATGAGGAAACATTATAGCATTCTATCCCAGGTATCGACTAGCCAAATATCATGACCCTGGGCCTAATGAAACATGTTGATCTTTGACCCCCGACTAGCACTTAAAGTTGACCTTTGACATCATAACTGTATTAAGAAATCATATCCAAGTATCATGACTGGTCCTTATGGTCCTTTAAATATTGTTGTTTGAATTATTTAATATATTTGACCCCTGTGACTTTTTAACATTTTTGACCCCTGTGACCATGAAATTAGTCCCTGCAGGTAGGGCGTAAGAATTGTACCAGCTGCTCCCTTTGCATGATCATAAAAGACTAAATTTGGGATCTTATCTTTTCTCTTCTTTCTAAACAACTTTCCACTTCCTAGTGTCTCCAATGACAATGCCTCACTTTTGGCCTTTTGCAAAAATGGTAGTTTCTACTACTGTTTAACGCTCAGCAATTCAAGAGTGGGACGACTGGTTCGCTCGCTGCCAGTATAATGTGACCGGGTGGGGTGTCCTGCTTGGTGTCTTCAGCAGTATGTTTCGGTGAGGTAGCACTATAAAGTCGGCATCAGTTCCGCGTTATCACAAGGAGAACAAGAGGCCCAGAGGGCCTGTATCGCTCACCTGAATATCTAAGCAATCATGGTCAAACATTCTCCAAATGAGATCCAAGGGAATATGCCAGACCCAAGGCCAATCCTTGTAGCATATATATCTGCATTAGATTTTTCATGTCCAGCAATTTAATGCATGGTTATGGGGTGGGGATCTCAACTGTTTCCAAGCTGTGACTCAGAAACTCGATCCCTGGGGTTGTGGCCAGTCCCCAGGATCAATTCTAATATCATGACTGCATTCGTCTCTTTTTGTCCAGCATTTGTATTAATAGTCTTGGGGTGGGGATCTTAAACATTTCAAAGTTAGGACATAGGGTTAAGTCTCCAAGGGTGGGGCAGACCCCAAGGCCATCCTGGAAGCATATGTGCATTCATCTCTTTATACTCAGCAATTGTATATATGCATGGTCATAGGGTGGGGATCTTAACTGTTTCCAAGCTGTGACTAAGAAACTAGGTCCCTAGGGGTTCGGTCAGACCCCAGGGTCTATTCTAATACCATGTCAACTTTTGTCTCTTTATGCCAAGCATTTGTATATATAGTTCTGGGGTGTGGATCTCAACCGTTTCAAAGTTATGACCCAGGGACTATGTCTCAAAGGGTGGGGCCAGACCTTAGACCATCCTGGAAGCAAATGTGCATTCTTCTCTTAATACTTCACAATTGTATACATGAATTACGCGTAATTATATGTGTCGCCTGTCCCGCTTTGTCAATATAATAAGCATTTGACATAGAACATAAGGAAACGGACCTAAACGCAAAATCATAACATTGATTTTTTTTAAAGTCCAGAAATTTCAGGTTTTTATCAGAAAAAGTGCAGAAATCCATGAAATGTTTTTAGAGTAGTAGGCTCTACTACCCACGATACATGTATGATTGAGGTTTGGTTGGTCTAGCTCTTATACTTTGTCAAAAATAGCCTAATATGCAAGAGCTATTTCTAAGTCCAGAAATTTGAGGTTTTAAGCAAAAAAAATACAGAAATCAATGAAATGTTTTTTAGTGCAGTAGGCTCCACTACCCATGCTACATCTATGATTGAGGTTTTGTTGGTGTAGCTTTGTCAGAAACAGAGCTAAACCTTAACATTGTTGACGACGCCGTCGAAAAAGCAACGCCTATGTGTCTTTCCGACATCCGTCGTAGGCGACACAATATGGTTATACTCTGGGGATCTCAACCATTTCCTAGTAATTAACTTTTTTTGGCCCACCCCTTAACCTTACCATTTGTACAATTTTGAATCCCCACCACCTAGGGATGCTTCAAGTCAAATATAGTTGATATCCAGTGCATAGTTCTACAGATGAAGTCGTTGGTAGTAATAAAGACAAATTGCCACCTTTTGCCCCAGCCCCCTGGGGGTTCAGCCCAACCTTTTGTACAATTTTGAATCTTTATTACTGAGGGATGCTTCCAGTTAAATATGGTTGATATCCAGAGATATTCCAGAGATGGAGTTGCTTAAATCAATATAGCCCAATTGTCCCCTTTTGGCCCCGCCACTCAGGCCCATGGGGGGCCAGACCCATGGTTTATACAAAATTGGTTCCCCTTTACCAAAGGATGCTTCAGACCAAATATGCAACAAATCCTTTCATTCCAACAGAAGAAGAAGGATTTTAAAGAATTTACTATGTTTCCACTATTCAGCCCCACCACTCGGGCCCCAGGGGGGCCAGACCCACGGTTTATACAAAATTGGTTCCCCTTCACCCAAGGATGCTTCAGACCAAATATCGAACAAATCCTTTCATTTCTACAGAAGAAGAAGGATTTTAAAGAATTTGCTACATTTCCCCTATTTTGCCACGCTCCTCATTCCCCAGGGGGGACAAACCGCTGTTTATACAAAATTTGTTCCCCTTCACCTAAGGATGCTTCTGACCAAATTTGGTCAAAATCTGCTCGGTCGTTTATGACAAGTAGCGATTTGTAGGAAAAGTTGATGACGACGTCGCGCCATTGCTTAAGCTCACTAGCCCTTAATTTTCGAGCAGGTGCATGCATACCTACTGGCCAAATATCATGACCCTGGGCCTTATGGAACTTGAGAAGATTGTTAAAGGTGTTTACTTACATTGACCTTTGACCCCAACTAGCACTTCAATGTTGAACTTTGCCCTCATTACCATAATAAAGACTAGAAAAAGTCTGAAAGACATAAATGCCCCCGCTCATGGACAGGACGGGGACGTGATGGGACGGGACGGACATGGGCAACACTATATGCCCCCCCATTTTATGGCGGGGGCATAAAAAAGATTCACACTCCTGGTCTACATAACATATTCAAGTATCATGGCTCTAGTCCTGATGGTCCTTTAAATATTGTTGATTGAATTTTGTAACATATATGACCCCTGTGACCTTGAAAGTAGGTCAAGGTCATTTTAATAAGGAAACTTAATAGCACTCCATCCCATCTACCTAATGGTCAAATGTCAAGACCCTTGGTCCTCCAGTTCTTCAGAAGTAGTTGTTCAAAAGAAAAAGTTGAAGGACAGATGACAGATGCAGCAGTACAGCACAAGCTCAATTGGCCCGAATTTTGAGCTAAAAATGTTTCACATCGCTTAAAATAAGCTGAAGTAAAATTCTAGGACAACAAATATGTCATCTCCATTCATATATTAATTTCACTTTCTACAGTGAATGATCTTGATCTACTTACATGCCTCTTCTAAGAACTTCTCTGTCATAGACTCTTCATTGTCCTCTTTACAAGTTTTCACCGCCACAGCGACAGACATTCCATCCTACAAGTCATATCATATGCAATTTCAACAAATCTGCAAACAGTCCAATGGCTTTTAGCTTTAGGACCCTCCCCCACACACCTACAATGACAGTTTGTACTGACCTTGTTTATGTAGATACCCTTGCGGACATCTCCAAACTGACCCTCCCCCAACACCTACAATGACAGTTTGTACTAACCTTGTTTATGTAGATATCCTTGTGGACATCTCCAAACTGAACCTCCCCCACACATCTACAATGACAGTTTATACTAACCTTGTTTATGTAGGTATCCTTGTGGATATCTCCAAACTGACCCTCCCCCACGCACCTACAATGACAGTTTGTACTAACCTTGTCTATGTAGATATCCTGGTGGACATCTCCAAACTTACCCTCCCCCACACACCTACAATGACAGTTTGTACTAACCTTGTTTATGTAGATATCCTTGTGGACATCTCCAAACTGAACCTCCCCCACACACCTACAATGACAGTTTGTACTAACCTTGTTTATGTAGATATCCTTGTGGACATCTCCAAACTGAACCTCCCCCACACACCTACAATGACAGTTTGTACTAACCTTGTTTATGTAGATATCCTTGTGGACATCTCCAAACTGAACCTCCCCCACACACCTACAATGACAGTTTGTACTAACCTTGTTTATGTAGATATCCTTGTGGACATCTCCAAACTGAACCTCCCCCAACACCTACAATAAAGATACCCCTGTGGACATCTCCAAACTTACCCTCCCCCACACACCTACAATGAAAGATTGTACTAACCTTGTTTATGTAGATATCCTTGTGGACATCTCCAAACTGAACCTCCCCCAACACCTACAATAAAGATACCCCTGTGGACATCTCCAAACTTACCCTACCCTGACATATACAAAAACAGTTTGTACTGACCTTGTCTATGTAGATATCCTTGTAGACATCTCCAAACTGACCCTCCCCCAACACCTACAATGACAGTTTGTACTAACCTTGTTTATGTAGATACCCTTGTGGACATCTCCAAACTGACCCTCCCCCAACACCTACAATGACAGTTTGTACTAACCTTGTTTATGTAGATACCCTTGTGGACATCTCCAAACTGACCCTCCCCCAACACCTACAATGACAGTTTGTACTAACCTTGTTTATGTAGATACCCTTGTGGACATCTCCAAACTGACCCTCCCCCAACACCTACAATGACAGTTTGTACTAACCTTGTTTATGTAGATACCCTTGTGGACATCTCCAAACTGACCCTCCCCCAACACCTACAATGACAGTTTGTACTAACCTTGTTTATGTAGATATCCTTGTGGACATCTCCAAACTGAACCTCCCCCACACATCTACAATGACAGTTTATACTAACCTTGTTTATGTAGATATCCTTGTGGACATACAATGACAGTTTATACTAACCTTGTTTATGTAGATATCCTTGTGGACATCTCCAAACTGACCCTCCCCCACGCACCTACAATGACAGTTTGTACTAACCTTGTCTATGTAGATATCCTGGTGGACATCTCCAAACTTACCCTCCCCCACACACCTACAATGACAGTTTGTACTAACCTTGTTTATGTAGATATCCTTGTGGACATCTCCAAACTGACCCTCCCCCACACACCTACAATGACAGTTTGTACTAACCTTGTTTATGTAGATATCCTTGTGGACATCTCCAAACTGACCCTCCCCCACACACCTACAATGACAGTTTGTACTAACCTTGTTTATGTAGATATCCTTGTGGACATCTCCAAACTGAACCTCCCCCAACACCTACAATAAAGATACCCCTGTGGACATCTCCAAACTTACCCTCCCCCACACACCTACAATGAAAGATTGTACTAACCTTGTTTATGTAGATATCCTTGTGGACATCTCCAAACTGAACCTCCCCCAACACCTACAATAAAGATACCCCTGTGGACATCTCCAAACTTACCCTCCCCCACACACCTACAATGAAAGATTGTACTAACCTTGTTTATGTAGATATCCTTGTGGACATCTCCAAACTGAACCTCCCCCAACACCTACAATAAAGATACCCCTGTGGACATCTCCAAACTTACCCTACCCTGACATATACAAAAACAGTTTGTACTGACCTTGTCTATGTAGATATCCTTGTAGACATCTCCAAACTTACCCTACCCTGACATATACAAAAACAGTTTGTACTTACCTTGTCTATGTAGATATCCTTGTTGACATCTCCAAACTGACCCTCCCCCACACACCTTCAATGACAGTTTGTACTGACCTTGTCTATGTAGATATCCTTGTAGACATCTCCAAACTGACCCTCCCAGAACACCTACAATAAAGATACCCCTGTGGACATCTCCAAACTGACCCTCTCCCAACACCTACAATGACAGTTTGTACTAACCTTGTCTATGTAGATATCCTTGTTGACATCTCCAAACTGACCCTCCCCCAACACCTACAATGACAGTTTGTACTGACCTTGTCTATGTAGATATCCTTGTGGACATCTCCAAACTTACCCTCTCCCGACACCTACAATGACAGTTTGAACTAACCTTGTCTATGTATATACCCTTGTGGACATCTTCAAACTGACCCTCCCCCCCCCCCCCCCCCCCCAACACCTACAATGACAGTTTGTACTGACCTTGTCTATGTAGATACCCTTGTGGACATCTCCAAACTGACCCTCCCCTAACACCTCCTGGAGTCGTATTAAATCCCGACACAGCTCATAGTCCCGTGCTATAAACAAACCACACATAAAAGTTAAACTATCAGTCACATTTAAGAATGTCAACAATTAGTTATATCATTGTCACATTAAATATTCCCATTTGGCATCGCTGTTTTAAAGTCTTGTTTTTTGGCTGTCAGTCTTCATGAATTAAGCTTTGAGAGTTGTGGCATGGAATAGAAATTATTGTTCAAGTGAGAGGAGGATATAACTAAAACTTGCCTGTGTTTACACATGTAGGATATTCACAGTGCGTACAACATTTTACTGATCAATAGGTTGCATTTGTATGTGTCTTCATGCATTGTCTAACATCAAACTACCATACACTGCAGAATTAATTTTCTAAGTTCACCTCAGTTAAAATCACCTAAAAATAATTACTAATAACTTCTGAAGTAAAATGTATAAAGCATGTTTACATTCTACTTCAAATATAGTTCCTCTGTCAGTAACTCTGTCAAGTAGCTAGTTTGTTACAGTACCTCTGTCAGGTAGCTAGTTTGTTATAGTACCACTGTCAGGTAGCTAGTTTGTTACAGTACCTCTGCCAGGTAGCTAGTTTGTTACAGTACCACTGTCAGGTAGCTAGTTTGTTACAGTACCTCTGTCAGGTAGCTAGTTTGTTA
>NW_018404306.1:334144-336862 GCF_002113885.1 Mizuhopecten yessoensis | reverse complement strand
ACAAAGCTTCATGTAGCTATCTCTCAGTTTACTAGACAAAGCTTCATGTAGCTATCTCTCAGTTTACTAGACAAAGCTTCATGTAGCTATCTCTCAGTTTACTAGACAAAGCTTCATGTATCTATCTCTCAGTTTACTAGACAAAGCTTCAAGTAGCTATCTCTCAGTTTACTAGAAGTCAAAAATCTTTCTCCTTTCTGTCTAGGTCTCTTTATGTGTGTGTGCATGCAAATGTGTATGTGTGTGAGCACTATGTGATACACTATCAGAAAGGGGCTGAAAATAGAATTTAATAACTATCCTAGACCTACAACATTTAATATGGACAATACATGGTATACATTTACTTGTGTTTCATTCATTATGGAGTGACAAGAACTGTTTACAACTTTATGCGACTGTGCAGTCGATATCATGTTTGTTTTACATACATGTATATGTGTTGAGTTTATTACACAGGTTAAATTGGTTTTCTGTGTTTTTGTCGTTTTTCTGGTTCTATTTTACCAGTTCGGAAACACTCTCTTTGAACATCTCATGTGACCCCTAGTACCAACAGAGAAGAGAACAGAATTGTTAAATTAAATGAGACTTACCTGTAAGTTGAAAATTGATGTCAATTCTGTTCTCTCCTCTGCAGGTACATAGGGGTTACATGAGATGCGTGCGCATGCGTACAGTCATAATTCAAAGAAGTGAAGAAAAGCAAAAGGTTGACGCCGGATGCTTGACCAAAGACGACAGACGTCGGGTGCCGCACCACAGCATTGATTACCATCATTCAGTATCATGGGTTCAACTGGTAATTCTTAATGAATTTATGTTGTAAAATAAAAACACATGCTGTACTTGCAGACCATTCATGAACCATGTACCCTAGTAGACCTTGTCTTATCTATGATAAACAGCTCACAACAGTAGAAGCCATGCACATAAAGTTGCAGCCAACTAAATATAACATCTTTTTATGTCTCTAGAGAGACATGTATGTCTGACATATAGATGGGGCATACCAGCATAGCATACATGAAAATCGGCTACTTCATAGACAAAAATCTAGTGTATATGTAATGTTCAATCATCTCATTCAACAGGAATTACTAATAAAGGATAGTAGCATGTTTTATTACTAAGGCACATAAAAAAGCTACCAATTGGATTGAACACACTGGTAATGGTATTAAGGTACAGTAAGACTTATACAGGATTATTTTCACAGCTGTGTCATATTTGTTATGCATGTTAAACCGCATAAGTTGTATTTTTTTCCACATAAATGCAAATGTATGACTGCATGAAATCAAATCTGTATACATTGTCTACAGATCACTTGTAAGGACCTAGGTGAGCTTTATGTTTATATTGTGACCAGTAAGTATACCTGTTATTACACATATCAGTATCACAATAAGGGTACACAAATTACTTTAACAATACATACAGGGCAGCAGGGTCAAGCTCAGGATGCAACACAACAAATATACATGTATGTATACTTTTCAATGACAAGTCAAGAGCACACAGTTCATCATTCACAAACACATAATGACGAAAGCTTAAGAAACAACACACAAGTTGTTACTGCATGGACATCAACTATTTTTCAAAGTTTATTCATGACTCTCCAACAAATTGTAATTCAGCAATCCATAAGCCTGGTAACATGTTATACCAGTGTAATACTGGCTGTATACAAGTCAAATCTTAGTCACACATGCTCATCTGACAGGTCAAGGCCATTCATTCTCAAGGTCACTCACACTTTTTCTTCTTCCGTCGGCTGCCATACTGGCCTACAGGGACCATCAAACAGATTATATAAATCAGTGATATGTACAGAAGACACGGATGGTGACCATGAACAACAATAATACTTCTACAACTTCTACAGTTTCAAAAGAATGATGGATAATACAGGACAGAATCACTAACAAGTAGGAATGACATTTTGTGCTGTTTCTCCTCAGACACCAATCCTTTGTTAAACAACTAGGAAATATCTTTGTTACTCCGTGGATTCAGATAAACTCATCAAACAAATTCAATGACTATGAAAATATGATTCATATTCAGGTCAGGTCAATGACTATTTGTATACTTTTTTTAATACTGTGTACATCTAAAATTTAAAAAAAAACAACAACATTACCCTGAGTAGTCAGATGACTTTTTCAAACATTACCCTGTGTAGATAGATGACTTTTTCAAACATTACCCTGTGTAGATAGATGACTTTTTCAAACATTACAATGAGTAGTCAGATGACTTTATCAAACATTACCCTGTTTAGATAGATGACTTTTTCAAACGNGTAGTCAGATGACTTTTTCAAACATTACCCTGAGTAGTCAGATGACTTTTTCAAACATGTCCCTGCAGTAGTCAGATGACTTTTTCAAACATTACCCTGAGTAGTCAGATGACTTTTTCAAACATTACCCTGTGTAGATAGATGACTTTTTCAGACATTACAATGAGTAGTCAGATGACTTTATCAAACATTGACCTGAGTAGTCAGATGACTGTTTGAAACATTACCCTGAGTAGTCAGAGGACTTTTTCAAACATTACCCTGAGTAGTCAGATGACTTTATCAAACATTGACCTGAGTAGTCAGATGACTGTTTCAAACATTACCCTGAGTAGTCAGAGGACTTTTTCAAACATTACCCTGTGTAAATAGATGACTTTTTAAAACATTACCCTGTGTAGATAGAG
>NW_018404306.1:318427-331401 GCF_002113885.1 Mizuhopecten yessoensis | reverse complement strand
TTTCAAACATTACCCTGAGTAGTCAGATGACTTTTTCAAACATTATCCTGAGTAGTTAGATGACTTTCATATTACACCTTCATCATTCTTTGTTTCCTTTTATGTACATGTATAAATATAAAGAAAGAAATCCAAATGAGACCATTCAAGCTTGGAAAGAAAATGATTACAACATCTATATATATACTGTCTGATGCGTACACAAAACCTATACCACCAGATTACACAATATTAATCATATTTATTACATACTTACTATAGATATGTGATTTTTGTATATGCGATACGACACAACTGCTCTAACTAATATCAGCCCTCGCCGTATCACACCCAAAAACAGGTATCAAACCCCAAACCCGTTTCCGCCCTCTTCCTATCACCAACAACGTCGTTCTGAACCTTAACAACAGTTCAAATATGGCTGATGCTGAAAAACGTCGACGAATGGCAGGGTTGCCAACTCCCACGGCGTGAGACAAAAACTCACGCAAAAACGTCCTTACTCACACTGAAACAATCCTCACGCCACGTGAGGTATAAATCTCACGCATTCGAAAATATTCTCCCTCTATCCCACGCGAAGCCATAAATCGGCAATTTTTAGCTTGGGTCGTACAAAGGGGAATAACTCTTATTGCAACGTTGTGCTTTGGAAGTGAGCTGACGAGAGGTGTCGCTTTACATCCGGTGGAAACGAATGTAATATATCGTAAGGTGAGTTGTTTTCACAATCGTCTGGTGGATAATTATACCGAACTACTCGGTAGTGAAGCGGACATAAAACCTATCAATCAATCAATCAAGTTGTTTTCACTCGTAAACTAAATATTGATCGTACCTATCGCACAGAAAAAGAAAGTTTTAAATAATATCGTCGTGTATTAGGAGATTGTTTTTAGGCCCTGCCTTCACAAATATTAAGAGAAAACGATTCTTGAATCACGAACAGACAGCCGCTGATGGCTGATGAAAAGTTCGAAGTTATTTTTTGCAGTAAAGTGGCGTATATGATTTCACACACCAGAGACTTGTAGTAATAAACAATTTTAATCTGATGCGATGAAAAAATAACGTGATCGGATTTTGCAAACGTGGTATAAATGCTAAGGGTCTTACTGTTATTTGTTGCTTAGAATAGTAGCCAGAAGTAATTGTAAAAAAAATTTCACTGTCAAATTATCATATTTTCATGTTATGAACTTTTTCATGTTACTATGGTAAAGTTCTTACTTTTGATATGAACTGTTTTTTAAACAGGTCATGGAAATACAGAAAAAAGACTGCTACCTGTTCTAGGCAAGGGTGGAATCGTTACAAGAAAGGCCTTTGATTATATGATGTGTTGCATTTCTGATGTCAGTTTTTTTTGTGTAATAAATAAAAATCTTTTATATATCTGCAAAAAATGTTTTGTTTTATTTTCCTACAAAGATCTTGAAGTGAAAATATCAACAATGCAGATGTTATAGTAGTCAGAGAAAGCCAGGATTTGTTTGATACATTTGTAAATGTTATCTTAATTAACACCCAAAACGACGTTACGCCGCGACGCCGTCAAAAGTCTCACACATTGAAAAACCCAGTGGAGGGAGATCTCCCACACTGGACTCCTAAGAGGTTGGCAACCCTGGAATGGGGGAGCGAACATTGGAGTCTCTTGCCAATAGCATTTGGACAGCGATTCAGATTAAATTAGGGAAACTTTGACATTGAATCAAAATCACTTCAAATGTAACAAATATATTCTAATCGAGTTATTGTTGTGTTTATGGTTAGCACTTCATGAATATTTCGTTTTTCAATATTTCAAAAGAAAAATAGATCATAAGATAGTAGATCTATCCCTATTTTATTAGTAAGTATGTAATAAACAGAATAAAACACCTCTTTTTCCATATCACACCCTGGATATTGGAGTCTTGGGTGTGATATGGAAAAAGGCATGTATTATTCTCTATATATCACCATTTTACACAAAATATACAATACACATAGGAGATCTCTTAGAAGCAAAGCATGGTCAGTTAAATTCTCTTATAGATTACAAATGTTTAACTTCAGGATTTTTCTATTTATAAAACAGGACGTAAAAATACAGTTTGTTTCAAATAATACGTTTCGAAGGTATTTTAAAAATAAAGCTCATATAATTTTCTCAATTAACAGTTGACAAATCTTTAAGTCTAAATACTAAGTACCTCATTCCACTGACCCTGGTTTGACTAACAGTATATGACTATGAGACATGTAAATGAACAATGACCAGTATATATGTGTAACACCTATCTCTGTGGTGTTTTACCTGCTGGGGTACTGTAATCTCCTTCATCCTCCACTATCTCTGCATAGTCTGATATCCCTGGTAAAACACACAAATACCAGCTAGAAAACATACATGAAATCATAGTTTGATATCCCTGGTAAAACAAACAAATACTAGCTAGAAAACATACATGAAATCAGAGTAATTTTAAAATGATAAGCTTTCAGGATGATTGAACCACAAAGACAAAATACACTTAAATATTCTATATTTTCAAACAACACAATATTAATCTGTTTGAGGTCACCTGCCCAACAACACAGGTTTTCTCCGGGTACTTTGGTTTCCTCCTACATTAACACTCTCTGCACAATTCCATCTGGGCCAACAAGAGTGACTTATGAAAGTTGAAACAAGTGGCCCAGACAGACTGTATCGCTCACCTGTTTCTTTTGTTACATGAAACTGACATATAGGTAACTTCAGACCAAATTTGGTAACTAGAACACAAGACATTTTAACATCTTTTAAACGTTTCTTCAGATATTGTTGTTTGAAATTTCTCAAATTTTAATTTTAAACCACGTTGAACTTCGACTCCGACTAGCAATTAAAATTGACATTTGACCTCATCACTGTAATAAAGAAAACGATTCACAGCTGGTCTACATAACATATCCAACTCAAAGTATCATGACTCTAGACCAAATGCTTCTTAGGATATTGTTGTTTGAAGTTTTTAATATATTTGACCCCTTTGACCTTGAAACTAGGTCAAGGTCATTTTAATGAGGAAACTTTCTAGCACTCTATCCCAGGTACCTACTGGCCAAATTTCATGACCGTTGGCCTTATGGAACTTGAGAAGAAGATTGTTAAGGCTTTTAACCCATGTTTACGTTTGACAACGACTAGCCATGAACTTGATCTTTGACCTCATTACTGTAACAAAGAAAAAATATTCGCACTGCTGGTCTACATAACATACTCAAGATCATGACTCTAGTCCAAATGGTTCTTAGGATAATGTTGTTCGAAGTTTTTAACATATTTGACCCCTGTGACCTTGTAAGTAGGTTAAGATCATTTTAATGAGGAAACTTTATAGCACTCTATCCCAGGTACCTACTGGCAAAGTATTATGACCGTTGGCCTTATGGAACTTGAGAAGAAGATTGTTAAGGCGTTTAACCTATGTTGACATTTGACCCCACTAGCATTTAAAGTTGATTTTTGACCGCATCACTATAATTAAGGAAACAGTTCGCACTGCTGATCTACATAGTCTATTTTTTGACAAGCAGGCTCAGGTACTGTACACCTATACTACAGAGACAGACACCTATACTACAGAGACAGTTGACAAGTAGGCTCTAGTTCTGTACACCTATACTACAGAGACAGTTGACAAGCAGGCTCAGGTACTGTACACCTATACTACAGAGACAGTTGACAAGTAGGCTCTAGTTCTGTACACCTATACTACAGAGACAGTTGACAAGCAGGCTCTGGTACTGTACACCTATACTACAGAGACCGTTGACAAGTAGGCTCTAGTTCTGTACACCTATACTACAGAGACAGTTGACAAGCAGGCTCTAGTACTGTACACCTATACTACAGAGACAGTTGACAAGCAGGCTCTGGTACTGTACACCTATACTACAGAGACAGTTGACAAGTAGACTCTAGTTCTGTACACCTATACTACAGAGACAGTTGACAAGCAGGCTCTAGTTCTGTACACCTATACTACAGAGACAGTTGACAAGCAGGCTCTAGTTCTGTACACCTATACTACAGAGACAGTTGACAAGCAGGCTCTGGTACTGTACACCTATACTACAGAGACAGTTGACAAGTAGACTCTAGTTCTGTACACCTATACTACAGAGACAGTTGACAAGCAGGCTCTAGTTCTGTACACCTATACTACAGAGACAGTTGACAAGCAGGCTCTGGTACTGTACACCTATACTACAGAGACAGTTGACAAGTAGGCTCTAGTTCTGTACACCTATACTACAGAGACAGTTGACAAGCAGGCTCTAGTACTGTACACCTATACTACAGAGACAGTTGACAAGCAGGCTCTGGTACTGTACACCTATACTACAGAGACAGTTGACAAGTAGACTCTAGTTCTGTACACCTATACTACAGAGACAGTTGACAAGCAGGCTCTGGTACTGTACACCTATACTACAGAGACAGTTGACAAGCAGGCTCTAGTACTGTACATCTGTACTACAGAGACAGTTCACAAGCATATATTTGTATTTGCAACTAGAACACTGAAAGGTCTGTAAGGGCCCCATCTTGTGGTAATATATCCCACATAATCATCAAGAAGGAATCTACCCATTTAGCAGAGCTTGATGTTTGACATTTGGACTTCAAAAAGAATCGCAAGGAAGCAAAATATACATTTCACATGTACTTTGATGTGAGTTCTGTTTCCTTCCACCTCCATATTTGCTGGGCTAACAGAAATGTAAATACCGATGCAATACTCATTTGTTAGCTTTGATCTGTTTTATTTCACCTTGAATACCTCCCCCATCAAGAGCCAGGGTCAAAGTCAGAGATCCACTTCGTCTTTGACCTTTGGACATAAATGACCTTGACCTTTAACCCAGTGACCCTGATCTTTAGTCAGTTGACTTATTCTTTAATTCCAACCAACTTCGCTTCCTAATATCATAACAAAATATTCATCAGTGAAAAATACAAAACTTGACCTTGACCTTGAACCATTGGACCAAGTAACCTTGACCTCCGGTCGGTTGACTCCTTGTTTAATTCTGACCAACATTGCTTCAGTGTCATAACAAAATGTTCATAAGTGAAAAGATACAAAATTTGACCTTTACCTTTGACCCAGTGATTTTGACCTTTGGTTAGTTGACTCTTTGTTTAATACCAACCAACTTTGCTTCATAATGTCATAAAATGCTCATTAGTGAAAAGATACAAAATTTGACCTTTGACCCAGTGACATGGACCGCTGATACGATGACCTTGACCTTTGGTCAGATGACTCTTTGTTTAATTCTGATCGTCTTTGCTTCATCATGTCATACAAAATGTTCATCAGTGAAAATATGCAAAATTTGACCTTGATCTTGAACCTAATGACCTTGACCTTTGACCTTGACATTTTAACTCAGTGCGTCTCTTTGTTTAATTCGGACCAACTTTGCTTCATAATGTCATAAAAAAAAGTTCATCAGTGAAAATTTGCAAAATTTGACTTTGACCATTGAACGTAATGACCGAGACCTTTGTCCTTAACTTAGAATGCTTTTGATCAAATTAAGACATAATCCTGTCATTCGTACAGAAGAATAAGGATTTCAAAGCTATTTTTTCTATTTTCCTTTGTTGGCCCCACCCCTCTACCCCCCAGGGGGTTCAAATAAACCATTTTTACAAAATTCATTCCTCTTCCAAATATGATGCTTCTGTTCAAATTTGGTCAAAATAAGAAGAACGATATGAAAGCTATTCCTCTATATCCCTTATTGGGCCCCATCTCTCTGCCCCAAGGGGGTCAGACCCACTGTTTATATAAAATAAATTCCCCTTCACCAAAGGGTGCTTCATCCCAAATTTGGACAAAATCCTGTCATTCCTAAAGGTGAAGAAGGATTTTGAAGAATTTGCAATCACCCCAGGGGGAGTCAATCCACCATTTATTCCCAACCTCAAATTCCCCTATTGGGCCCCATAACTCTGCACTCAAAGGGGCCACACCCTCCATTTATACAAATCTTGTTTTCCCTTCACTCAAAGATGCTCCAGGTGAAATGTGGATGAAATCCATCAAATGGTACAGAGGAAAAAGGATTTTGAAGACTTAAACCTCAAGTTCCCCTATTGGGCCCCACAACTCTTCACCAAGAGGGACAATACCCTCCATTTAAACAAAATTTAGTCCCCTTTGTCAAAGGATACTCCAGGTCAAATGTGGATAAAATCCCTCCTATGGTACAGAAGGAGAAGGATTTTAATGATTTTAACCTCAAATTCCCCTTTTGTGCCCTGCCTCTCTGCATCCAGAGGGGCCACAGTGCAGAGGGGCCACATCTAATGTTTATACAAAACAAGAGGCCCGGAGGGCCTGTATCGCTCACCTGGTCACCAAAGCAATCATGGCAAAATATTCTCCGAGTGAGATTAAGGGAATATGCCAGACCCCAAGGCCAATCCTTGTAGCATATCTGTATTAGATTTTTCATGCCCAGCAATTTTATGTATGGTAATGGGGTGGGGATCTCAACTGTTTCCAAGCTGTGACTAACAAACTAGGTCCCTAGGGGTTCGGTCAGACCCATGGGGCTATTCTGATATCCTGACTGCATTCATCTTTTTATGCCCAGCATTTGTATATATAGTTTTGAGGTGGAGATCTCGACAGTTTTAAAGTTATGGCCCAGGGACTATGTCTCCAAGGGTGGGGCCAGACCCTGTGGCCATCCTGGAAGCAAATGTGCATTCTTCTCTTTATACTTAGCAATTGTATACCATGGTTATATGGTGGGGATCTCAACCATTTCCAAGTAATACACTTTTTTTGGCCCCAACCCTTAGCCCGAGGGGTCAGCCCCACCATTTGTACAATTTTGTATCCCTGTCTCCCATGAATGCTTCCAACCAAATATGATCAATATCCATGGCATAGTTCTACAGAAGAAGTCGTTTATAGCAATATAGTCAAATTGCCCCCTTTTTGGCCCCGCCCTCAGCCCCCTGGAGGTCAGCCCCACCATTTGTATAATTATGAATCCCCACCACCTAGGGATGCTTCCAGTCAAATATGGTTGATATCCACTTCTTAGTTTCAGAGAAGAAGTCGCTTAAAGCAATATAGCCAAATTGACTCCTTTTGGCCCCGCCCCTCAGCCCCCTGGAGGTCAGCCCCATCATTTGTACAATTATGAATCCCCACCACCTAGGGATGCTTCCAGTCAAATATGGTTGATATCCACTTCTTAGTTTCAGAGAAGAAGTCGCTTAAAGCAATATAGCCAAATTGACTCCTTTTGGCCCCGCTCTCAGCACCCTGGGGGGTCAGCCCAACCATTTGTACAATTTTGAATCCCCACCACCTAGGGATGCTTCCAGTCAAATATGGTTGATATCCATGGCATAGTTCTACAGAAGAAGTCGTTTGTAGCAATATAGCCAAATTGCCCCCTTTTTGCCCCGCCCCTCAGCCCCCTGGGGGGTCAGCCCAACCATTTGTACAATTTTGAATCCCCACCACCTAGGGATGCTTCCAGTCAAATATGGTTGATATCCATGGCATAGTTCTACAGAAGAAGTCGTTTGTAGCAATATAGCCAAATTGCACCATTTTGGCCCCGCCCCTCAGCCCCCTGGGGGGTCAGTCCAAAAATTTGTACAATTTTGAATTTCCACCACCTAGGGATGCTTCCAATCAAATATGGTTGATATCCATCTCTCAGTTCCAGAGAAGAAGTCGCTGAAAGCAGTTTAGCTAAATTGTCCCCTTTTTGCCCCACCCCTCAGCCCCATCATTTGTACAATTTTGAATCCCCCCCACCTAGGGATGCTTCCAGTCATATATGGTTGATATCCACTTCTTAGTTCCAGAGAAGAAGTTGCTTAAAGCAATATTGCCAAATTGACCCCTTTTTGCCCCGCCCCTCAGCCCCCTGGGGGGTCAGCCCAGTCATTTGTACAATTTTGAATCCCCACCCCCTAGGGATGCTTCCAGTCAAATTTAGTTGAATTCCAATCAGTGGTTAAGAAGAAGAATTCGTTTCAAGAAATTGTTGACGTACGGACGAAGGATGCAACAGTATGGCATAAGCTCACCTTGGTCCTTTGGACCAAGATTCATAAGAACCTATTAAAAGATTTAAACATATGACGCGTGTGACTTTGAATGTCGAACAAGGACATTAGGTTGAACAGAGTTTAAAGTCTTCCAACCCAGCATGCTTTTGGCAAAATATCATAACCATGGATCTATTGGTTATACAGAACCAGTCATTTAAAGATTTAAACATATATTGACCACCGTGAGCTTGAATATGGGCGAAAGTCATTCATTTTGACAAAGTTGGTAGCCCTTCATCCCAGCCTGTTAATGACCAAATATCATCACCCTTGGCCTTTGGCTAATTTAGAAGAAGTCGTTTAAAGGTTTTAAACATATTTGACCCCTGTGACCTTGAAAATAGTTGAAGGTCATTTATTTGAACAAACTTGGTAGCCCTTCATCCTAGTTTACTTCTGGCCAAATATCATCACCCTAGGCCTTTTGGTTATTAAGAAGAAGTTGTTTAAAGGTTTTAAACATAATTGACCCCTGTGACCTTGAATATATGTAAAGGTCATTCATTTGAACAAACTTGATAGCCCTTCATCCCAGCATGCTACTAACCAAAAATCATCACTCTGGGCAATTTGGTTATTCAGAAGAAGTTGTTTAAAGTTTTTAACATATTTGACCCCTGTGACCTTGAAAATAGTTGAAAGTCATTAATTTGAACAAACTTGGTTGCCCTTCATCCTAGGTAGCTTCTGGCTAAATATCATCACCCTAGGCCTTTTGGTTATTAAGAAGAAGTTGTTTAAAGTGAAATATTGACGACGGACGGACGGACGGACGGACGACGGACGCTGCACCATGGCATAAGCTCACTTGGCCCTTCAAATTAGTCCCCTTGGCCCAAGGATGCTCCAGACTAAATTAGGATAAAATCCCTTTATCCCTACGAAAGAAGAAGGCATTTCAAGATTTTACCTCTATTCCTCTATTGAACCCCGTCCCTCTGCCTCCAGGGGGGCCACATTGGTTATATAAAATTGAGAGTCCTTTGCCCAAGGATGTTCCAGACCAAATTTGGATAAAATCCCTTAATCTGTATGGTAGAAAAAGGATTTTAAAGGTTTACCTCTTTTTCCCTATTTGGCCCCACCCCTCACCCCCAGGAGGGCCACAGCCATTGTTTATACAAAATTGAGTCCCCTTGGCCTAAGGTTGCTCCAGGTCAAATTTTGTCCAAATCTACCTGGCTGTTCAAGACAAGTTGCGTTTTAAAGGAAAAGTTTACGGACGGATGGACAGATGTACGGACGGACGAAGGACGACGGACGCTGCGGTATGGCATGAGCTCACCATGTGCAGTATGGCATAAGCTCACCATGGCCCTCCAGCTAAAAATAATATCTGGATACACAAATTCAGGTGATAGCTATCATATCTTGAAATTTTCGTTGAAATCAGTCCCTAACTTTAGAAGTTGTCCAGACAAAAAGTTTCAGGATTTTATCAACAAAGGGCCATAACTTCTTAAAAATGGTCAGAATGAGAAAAAAATACCTGGATGCACAACTTCAGGTGTTAGTTATCATATCTGGAAATATTTGTTGAAATTGGTCAGTTACTTTAGAAGGAGTTGTCCGTACAAACTTTTTCTATGGACGGATGGACAGACAGAAAGATGGACAGACAAGCTTATTCCAGTATATCCCCCTAACTTGGTTGTGGGGGGTATAATAATAAGTAATCCATCAAGGTTATTCCCTTATACTTACGTTCATTGGAACCATTATTGTGAGATGATTTCCCATGAGTTCCTGTCTTCTCAAATCTGTCAATAAATTCAAATAAGTGTATTCAAAGTGATGTAATTGTTTACATTTCATCACTTGAGATTATCAAGGGTTGAACATGGAAACCCCAGGAGATTATTTTTACTACATATACCTTCAATTTAACATTGTCCTTGATGTGATAAAATATTACTCTGATGTAAAAGTATTTAAACATCATTATCAAAAGAGTTCAATTTCAGAAGATAGATTTACACAAAAAATAGAACACTAACCCAAATAAGAACTTCAACACAGATTCCATGTAAATATGTCTGCTATTCCTGTGATATACTTGGGGTCCCAGCAGGCATGTACACCTATCATATATTTATTACTGAGGGCTGCTAGCTTCAACTTGTGGCCAGGGTCACAACACATTAATTAGCAATGACTAACAACACACAGTAGATCCTACCTCCCTCTAAACCCCCAGTGTTTTAAGATGCAAAACAGGAAGCTGCTTCTATGTACAAGTAAGAAAGTTATGTTGATCTCCAACAAAAGGTCAAAGTCATAATATGACTAATTCATCTCATGTAAGTTAACTTAAAAGATGTTATATGCATTTCTTTTTTTCAAGAAACATATTCAAGTTTAACAATATTTAACACTAACAAATGGTAACTGCCTGACATGAACTGCTATGCCCTTTTCAGCTGCCGGATTATTGAGACACATTACCTGCTCATTTTGGCTACAAGTATGTTATAATGTAATTAAAAACACATGTTTCTATTTATACCATTCTGGTATGAGGAGTCACTTACCCAAGGAAAGGCAATCTGGGAATATTTTCACCTGAAACATACAGATCAATTATTATAAAGTGAGTCTAAGACAGAATTACAAGAAAGGAAATAGTAACAGGATAATTGTCAGATTAGACATACACACTGCTAAAACTGCTACTCACACTCCACACCTTAATCAATAAATATATCACTGCTTCTTTACCAACTGTTATGCCTGTAAAATGTATCTCTTAATTAAATGTTTTTTATTTATATTTTATAAAATATATAAATTATATACATATTTATACATTTTTGTTAAAAAAAGGTCATGAGATTTCATGTTGTGTTTTGATACCAGTTTAATAATGTTCACAGCATTGACAGCTTACAAGAGAGATTACAGCTAAATTTAGGACAATATCAGTATTATGTTTCATGAGTTGAATACTATCAAATCTAGTCTCTGTATAGTTAATGGTGTGTCCAGCCTGTCATGGCAGGGATTTGTGTGTGTGTGTGTGTGTGTGTGTGTGTGTGGGGGGGGGTAATTTTAATTTTCACTGTATGTAGGATTCTTGATTATCTGACATCTGACCAGTGTAAACTATTTTCTTAAAATAACAATCCCAGTTCGTTAAGCTGACAAGGGACAGAACATTGAATCTGGAGTACTGTATCTTTGTTAAGTTGACAAGAATTTTAAAGGTTTTACCTCTATTATGCCCTTGGCCAAAAGATACTCCAGACCAAATTGGGATGAAATCCCTTAATCCCTACGGTAGAGGAAGGATTTCAAAGGTTTTACCTATTTCCCCTATTGGGCGCCGCCCCTCTGCCACCAGGGGGTCAAAACCCACTGTTTATACAAATTTGAGTCCCTTGGCCCAAGAATGCTCCAGGCCAAATTGAGATGAAATCCCTTAATACCGGTGGTAGAAGAAGGACTTTAAATGTTTCACCTCTATTTCCCATATTTGGCCCCACCCATCTGCCCCCAGTGGGGCCACATCCATTCCTGTTTTTAACAAGAGGTCCAGGGGCCTCAATAGCTCACATGGTATTTTATTTTCAATTCAAAACCTGCTGAGATTTTTTATTTTTTTTCTTTACTTCCCCTTTTGGGCCTCACATCCACCCTTCTGCCCTGAAGGGGGGGGCAAAGTCTCAATTTATACAATTTTTACAAATTGATTTTTTTTTTAACCCTTAGCATGCTTCAGGCCACATTTAGTTAAAATATCTTCATTTGTACCGAAAGAGAAAGCTTTTACTCTATTTCTCCCCGCCCCTCTGCTCCCGGGGGGGGGGGGGGGGGGCACACCCTCGTTTTTTTTAACAAAATTGAGGCCCTTTGTCCTAGGATGATCTTGAAAAAATTTGGTCAAAATCTTTCTATTGGTTCAGAAGCAGATTTTGAAGATTTACTTTTGTTAACCTTATTTCGCCTTGTCACTCTGCCCCCTGGTGGGCCATTCCCCCATCTGTTTATACAAATTGAGAACTCGTTGGCCAATGATATTCCACACCAAATTTGGTAAAAATCCATTAACCGTTAAGGACTAGTAGCGGTTTAAAGGAAAAAGTAGAAGGAAGATGGACAGTCAATGGACGCTGCGTCCTGACAAAAGCTCTAACAACTGTATAACATATTTTCATTTTCTCAAAAGAAACTGTTATTTAATTGTTGACGTTATAATCTTTCAGAGCATGCTTTTCTAATAATAACACCCAAACAAATTAATCTTAAATAGTTCTACTAGAAAGAGTTGATAGATGAATTTCTGATTAAATATGAAACAACAAGAATGCTATCTAATCCATTATATCATGCATATGAATATGCTACAAACTTAAGGATGTACTCTTCTGAGGTTTCAACCACGTTCAAGTCTCGTTTTGATCTGGTGTAACAGGTTTTTGTAATATTTAACAAATTATGATCAAGTTTATTAGCAAACACGCATCTGAAAAATATGTCAAACAAGAGGCCCATGGGCCTTAACGGTCACCTGATATATTTATACAGAGAGTTGATTTTGTTTTTAACATGAACAGAAATATTATTCAAAGTGACAAAAAAACAATAAAACCACCTTATTCAATATCTAGCATACAGATTTCAGACTAAAAAGGATTTGAAACTAGCACCTCTGATTCTAAACAAGGAAAATGAAGAAATTTTAGCACACTGACTCCTTTGAGCCCCACCCTACAGCCCTTGGGGGTAGGGCTGGCTCAAAATTTTCAAAGTATCAAACTGTCAATTCAAGGTTATAATTCCAATCAAGTTATTAACATGTAATATTCAAAGTATCATTTGCCATTATAAACCATAATAAATTTTG
>NW_018404306.1:296953-318348 GCF_002113885.1 Mizuhopecten yessoensis | reverse complement strand
GAGAAGAAGATTTTTGAAATTTTAGTCAATTTGACCCTTTTTGACCCCGCCCCTCAGGCCCCTAGGGGCTTAGGACTAAACCGGCAACTATTTTTGTTGACCTTTGTCCATGGAAGGTCCCTGCAAAATTTCATTGAAATTGGTTCAGGGTTTTTGGAGAAGAAGTCGAAAATGTAAATTGTTTACGGACGCACGACGGACGACGACGGACAAAAGGCGATCGATCGCAATAGGTCACTTGAGACTTTGTCTCAGGTGACCTAAAAACTAGATGCCTGTTTGTCTATAAACATATGTTCCTATAGGGAACGCAATAATATTAATGAACTTGTAAGTCACTCTTTTCCAAGCTTTTGGGCTTAGCCGTTCGTCAGGGATTAAATGTCACTGGACCTCTATGTCACATCCATCTTGACAAACATGTTGAATAACTATGATGTTGATGTTGATGACGTCATAACACGGTTACTATGACGTCAACACAACACAATGACGTCATCAAACCATGACCTCACAAATTGTGACGTCATCATCATCACTTGGTATTGATACCATTGGGGAAAGCAGTGTTGAGTTTGTTAATCCAAAATCCCTCAATCACAAGCCTTGCTACTTTGGATTCCTCCTTAACCCTTTCCAGTACGCACACCCGCAAGTCCGATATAGAATGACCTCTTCCAAGGAAGTGATGTGCCACCGGTTTATCTCTATTCAGACGGATGTCCGCCACATGTTCCTTTATCCTTTCCTTAAGTGTACGCTCCGTCTCTCCCACATATACAGATATGTCACATTTCAAACATGATAAACAATATATAACATTACGGGTTTGGCAGGACTGCCCATCTAGTGCCCTATATGTAGACTGGTAAGATGTATCAGTAGTTGTTTCTATGAGTCTATCACACACATCACAGTCGGACGTACACTTATCCTTTGTTACCCGGGAACAGCGCTTCAACTTTCCAGTTGTGCAGTAATCTCATGTGTCTCCGTAGCATTTCATTGATGTTTGGCAGCTGCTTAGAATACATGACTACTATTGGTACCCTCTGTGTCTTACCCTTATTGCAGTTCAGGTATCGAAGGAGGTCCTCTCTATTCATCTTGTCCACCTTTTGAAGTTGGCTCTCAATAACCTTTCCCGGATATCCTCTTTTCCTTAACACCGACTTAAGATTTTTTCTGTTTTTAATGTAGTCGTCTTCTTGTTGACAGATCCGCTTTAATCAAATACCCAACCCATATGGTATCGATCTCTTCATCCGTGGTGGATGGGCAGAATTATAGAGAAGATACAGTTGTTTGTCAGTCGGTTTCCTGTACAGATCTGTCACAAGCATCCCATCCTCCACTCTTACACTGGTGTCCAGGAACTCTACTCTCGCTCACTGTATCGTAGGTCGATCTTGATGCTCCTGTGGATGCATTTGTTTGCAAAATTAGCGAACTCTTCCAGCTTGTCAACACCATGCGCCCATATACCAATACCGTCATCTATGAACCGTTTGTAAAATAGTGGTAGGAAGGACGACTAATTAATTTCCTCATCCCATTTACGCATGTAGGAACATGCGAAATTCTTTCCAAATTTTGACCCAATCGCAACCCGTCCGTTTGTATGAACTGTATGTCTCCCAACTGAAAGTTATTATTCTCTAGTACTGTGTGTTTTTATCACACCAAGCAATGTATCTGTAGATAATGTCCTTCTTTGCAAGCCAATAACCCTTCATCTTCGGGACCGAAGGATATAGCTTTCAAACATCAAAGCAAAAGAGCAGAGAGCCTGGTGGTAATGGCTGTTGAACTTCTTTCAATTTGTTTAGAAAATCAGTGGTGTCTTTGAGATAACTCAGCGTTGAATTCACATACTCTGTAAGCTCAAACTCCGCTACCTCTGCAAGCCTCTCTGTTGGTGACCCAATACCACTAACAATGGTTCTGAAAGGATGCTCCTTTTAGTGCAGTTTAGGGTTACCCTGAAGGACTCCAGCTCGTGGGTATCGAGGTATCAGGTATTTCTTCATGTCCGCTGTAATGGATCCATCTTTGTGCATCTTATTTACCAGTTTTTTCACCTTTCCCACAGATTCATCTGTCCTATCGTTGAATGTCTCCTCATATGACGGGCTGGACTCCATCTCATCACAAACTTTTTGCCTGTATACCTCTTTGTCCACAATGACTATCCCAGATCCTTTATCCGCTGGTCTTATGATTATATCCTCATTTTCTAGTAGACGTTTGATTGCTAATTCTTCTCCTTTTGAAATATTTCATAATTTATTCTTCCTCAATCCAGATATCACCTCATTCTTAACAACATCAATGTAAGTATCCAACCACATATCTCGACCTTTTCCTGGAGTAAAAGTACTTTTCTTCTTCTCCGTAAATCTTGGTTGAACTGTTGTTTGTAGAATTTATTTTACAAGAATTTAAAACAAGAGGCCCATAGGGCCTGTATCGCTCACCTGGATATCTAACCAATCATGGCAAAATACTCTCCAAATGAGATCCAAGGGAATATGCCAGATCCAAAGGCCAATCCTTGTATTCGATTTTTCATGCCCAGCAATTTTATGTATGAAATCGTTTATAGCAATATAGCCAAATTGCCCCCTTTTGGCCCCGCCCTCAGCCCTCTGAGGGGTCAGCCACACCATCTGTACAATTTTTAATCCCCACCACCTAGGGATGCTTCCAGTCAAATTTAGTTAAATTCCAATCAGTGGTTAAGAAGAAGTCGTTTAAAGAAATTGTTGACGGATGGACGATGGAAGCCACGGTATGGCATAAGCTCACCTTGGTCCTTTGGACCCGGTGAGCTAAAAATTACCAATTTGGCGGCCATTTTGAAAATGTGTATTAATGTGAATTTCTTGCACTTCAAAAAAGGCCATAATTTCAACTTTTTTGACACTAGATTGATCACTTAAATTGTCATTGTGTCGCCATTTTTAATTGTAGCAGGTTTAATTTTGCTGTACAACTTTATGATGTTCAATATGATAAAAATAATATGCAACAAACTGGAAAATTATACATTATTGATATTTATTTTACGTATTTAGTGAAGCACTTTTGATTTATGACTCCGAAAAAGGTAAAAAATAACACAAATGATAATGGGACAAAAAAAGAAGCACACTGACCCACAATTTTTGTAAATGTTTTAGAAAGAGAAACACATTTTCATTGAATTCATTAAATATTAGAAAAAGTTTAAAACCAGAACTTTTTATATCAAGCGTTTAATCTGCAAAAAAAATGGTGAAAAATGAGTATTTTTTCATTAAAAAATAGGGAGTAGGGGTAACTAAAATCGGCTTTCTGAGTTAAAAGAATAAGATTAAGAAATTTTCCTTCCACAATTTAAAAGAAAATAATATTTTCATCAATTCTACAAACATTCATACATATCTGATAACCCACTTGGAAGAAATTGTATGAATTTGTTCTGCAAATGGTCAAAACCCCCAAAATCACCTAAAATCACATGTTGTGTTAAATTGGTATCTTTGACCGATCATAGCACAAAAACAAACACACCGACATATAGTTTTTTTTGCATTTTCTACTATGCTATTAACTCCTTTTTCCAAAACTCCATTTAAGTAAAAAAGTTTAATACAGGAATTTTTTGACTTCTCAGAGGTGTACATCCTTAAGTTGAAAGATGTTTTTGTTGTTAATTTCTTGATATTCAGTGGTTTCAGCTCTTTGGAGGCTCTACCCTTTCGCAAATAACCAGCATAATTCAATAAAAGTTTCACATAATGTTTATGTCATTATATAGAGATGATTTTATGAAAATCTAAGCATTTCGATAAACTGGGGATTATTTTTTAAAAAATACTGAAAATTGAATTTTTGTCAAATTTAACACTTTTACATCTTTTGAGCGTGTGGCATTGTTCAGAACTATTACAATAATAAAATAATGAACAGAAGCATAGCTAATCAACCCTAAAAATATTTTATTTATCATAAAAAATCTACAACATGTTACACAAAGTGGGTTTTTATTGAAATTGTATGGATAAAAGTTATCATATACAAGCTAAAAGCAAACAGGACACATCGTTTCAAACAAAAAGAGTGAAAAATTGAACTAAATACAAACAAAGTCTTTATAATTCATTTAATTTACATTTTACAATAATTTTGATCCTGATGAGAGTTATCTACCTTGAAAATAATGGGAACTTTTTGCAGAGGGATAGAATTTATACAATG
This sequence comes from Mizuhopecten yessoensis, assembly GCF_002113885.1. NCBI lineage: Eukaryota > Metazoa > Mollusca > Bivalvia > Pectinida > Pectinidae > Mizuhopecten > Mizuhopecten yessoensis. The sequence continues at coordinate 314,106 of NW_018404306.1, read as the reverse complement.
ACAGTTATTTTCTTTACTATACCAAAAACGACGGAACCAAATTACATCAATATATTAAATTGTCAATATTAATTAACTGTTCTTTTATGGAACAAAGTTACTCTCAATCATCTTCACTTTGGGCATCATTCCATAGCCGCTTACACATGGTATATGTACATGTCAGGTACATATGTAACCATAGACTATCGCATGGTATGCCGTTATCACGTGCAAGCACATGCACTTGCATTTAATAGGGATCTTGATATCTTACAAACCAATATTTTCACAGAGTTATTGTAATTGCATTTGTGAACCGATTTATCTCACAGAGCGTAACTCGCTCAACAAGAAAACTTGTAGCGACCCCGAGCTTGTGAACCACGTGATATGTACATGTGAGGTCGGTAAACAAAACGCATCAGTCTGCATTCAATGCGCCTCGTAAACGACCTTCTTGAAGTCGTTTGGTCTTATTATGTCAGTGTCTTCCCGTGAGTTAATTAATGTCTTTGTATCATAAGCTTTATTTCTGAAGTACGTGTGATGACACATTTCCAAGTTAAGTCTGGATATCGGGTGTTCACATATCATCGTCACGCACGTGTACTTTTGTTTACCCAGTGTTACTATAATTAACACTACGGTAATGGAATGCCCGATACGCAATACGGAAAATGACGACACGAAAATACGGCAAGAAAAACATGTGTATTATGAAGGGTGGGAAGTCCTTAGAGAACTCTGTCTGATGCCTATGTCCACAATATAATCTTATGTCTGATATCCAGGTCCAAAACACACCCTCTACGATGGCCAAGTCGCAAATATAATCATATGTCTGATGTCAAACTCTTAACTATAATCTTACCACTAATGTTCAAGTCACAAATCATACATAAAAGGATATTTTTTTGTAAATACTGATAACCTAAATCAAACAAGGCTAAATAATTTGTTCTGACTGATCCTTATACATGTACTATCAAAATGATATTTTGCACAATTTTTCGTTTTTGTTTTTCATTTCAGCTAAACCAAATTAAATTGATATTAATATGCTTCTATCTGATAATATTGATAAATTGGATAAAGGCTGTGCTCTGCAAAACGAAATTAGACTTAATATTAATAAACACTAAGACTATTTTGTAAAAATGAAAATAATTTATGTGTAAAGATATTAAGTCATTCTTTGTAAACACACTTAAGCAACAGTAAATTTGATCTTAAATATGCTATTGTGTTAATTGAAACTATGGTGCAGGTTTTAGTATTGGTGAGGGAAATAGACCTCTTTTAAGTTAGGTTTCAAGAATCTGGCTTATGCAATTCCACCGATGATAGAAAATTAAGTCCCCTTTACCCAAGGATGCTTAGACCAAATATGGACATAATCGTGTCATTCCTACAGATCTAGAAGAAGAAGAATTTTAAAGCTTTTTTCTATTTTCCCTATTTTTTTGTTTTGTTTAAACAATATTTTATTTACATAATATAATATTTTACATAATGTAATGTTAGGGATCTGGCAACAAGAGTAGGCTCTTATATTAAGCTATCTCACAACAATGAGAAGATTGCAGTATAACACAAACAGGTTAAATAACATAAATTATTATATAAATTCAACTAATATAGCTAAATAAACAAGAGGCCCAATGGACCTGCATCGCTCACCTGGTATTAATCTCACACTTGTAATATTAAAAGTGGACTAAAATACAGCTACATGCAGAATATCAGTAGATTTAAACATATGATGCCTGTGACCTTGAGGGTCAAACAAGGACATTAGCTAGGTTGAAAGAGGGTCAAGGTCATTCATTTGAACAAACTTGGTAGCTCTTCATCCCAGCATGCTACAGGCCCAATATCAGTACCCTTGGACTTTCGTTATTGAAAAGAAGTTGTTTGAAGATTTTACAACATTTGACTCCTGTGATCTTGAAAGTGGGTCAAGGTCATTTGAACAAACTTGGTACCCCTTTATCCCAGCATGCTACAGGCCCAATATCAGTACCCTTGGCCTTTTGGTCATTGAGAAGATGTTGTTTGAAGATTTTAAAATATTTGACCCCTGTGACCTTGAAAGTGGGTCAAGGTCATTCATTTGAACAAACTTGGTAGCCCTTCATCCTAGCATGCAACTTGCCAAATATCATCAGCCTGGGCCTTTTGGTTATTCAGAAGAAGTTGTTTAAAATGTTGACGCCGGAAGGCCGGACACCGCACCATGCCATAATAAGCTCACTTGGCCCTTCAGGCCAGGTAAGCTCTGGCATGTATGTTAACCTGAATTTCCCATATTGGGCCATGCTCATCTGACCCCAGGGGAGCTACACCCTCTATTTATATGAAAATTGAGTACCCTTTGCCCAACAATGCTCGAGACCAAATTTGCTCAAAATCCACTAGCCTCTCTGGTAAAGTAGCGTTTTAAAAGGAAAAGGTGACGGATAAACCAACAACGGACACTGCACCATGGCATAACCGCACATGACCCTTTGGGAAGGACATAACACAGTCAGTATATAATTATAATTCTCCAACATGCTAGCGAGAGTAATGGTAGAATGTTCCAGTCTCACACACTAGTATAATATAAGGACAAGGCTAGTGAAGTTAGCTGTAGTAAAACCCATCTGCTTTTACTGGCATTTATACAAGTATCTATAGATCATGGTCAGACAATATGATAACCTGAGGCATCATTTTCTTAATTTGTGCTTCAATTCTAAATTATAACATAAAGCAAAATGCAAGTGTTGGCATTAATTATGGCAAGTTTTACCAATATTTTACATTATTAAATAATTCTTGCATTTATTGCAGTTAATTTTGAATATTCTTTGAAATTATTGCAGATATTTGGAAAGCAGTGTGGATAAAAATTTGGAGGTAAGAATGGTTGTGGTAGGTGTTGTTGACTTACAGACAGGTTTTACACTGACACCGAGTACAATAAAACACAAGACATGCAAGGAAAACCAACACTGGTAAGATAGGGGAGACACGAGATGGTGATAACAAACCTCTCAGATCTAAAATATTCAGATTCTCCTCAACAGATGACCTCCAATCTGATAGAGCTACAAAACAGTCCAAAGGTAGAACTCCAATTCTCTCGGACAGGAAATCAATTTTTATTAAAGCCAAATTAACTCTAATTCAAATAATTTTTTTTTTTTTTTTTTTTTTTTATCTAAAACAGTTTCTATATCTTAAACGCTTAAGAATGATTAGATGCATTCTGATTCAAATTTAATATTATTAAATCTTTAAAAAGACAGAATTTTATAACATATAGTCGTATACTATTTACATTGAACTGAAACTCTATAAATGTCAGAAATTAAGATTGAAAAATGAAAATATTTACATCAACAAGCACCTATAGAAAGGTAGACATGCCCTGACCAATTGTCTATCAGTGCAGACTGAGTACATATGTACCCTCCAAGGTGAGGCCCCAGGACATAGAACAGTCTCAGAAAGAGATCCTAATTTCAGTTACAGATAAAAAATTATTTTTCATGTAAATCAGTCCAAATTTAAAGGAAATAGCAAGTATTTACCTGATAATAATAACATGTTTACAATTGGTTTGGATACGTATATGTAAAATCAGTTTTTGATATGACACTGAAAATCAACAATCAAATCTGGACTTTAAATTGTATTTGGAGTCAGCCTTTAGGAACAGGAACACTGCTGATGAAGGGGCACTCACATTTTTTGGTCCAGAGAGAAGTGGCTACATTGTGGACAAGGCGACAGTAGCCATCCATCAAGTTTGCCATGTCTTCAGCATCCTCCAATGTGCTACAGATGATAGTAAGTGCCTCTGTCGCCCCAGCAATCTTGATCTGTAACACGCCTTTGTTGTCGGGTGTGGCATTGGTCTGGATAGACTGGACTTGGGCAAAGTCGGCCATGTGTGTTGGCTACAACAGTCAGTTCTGATGTAGTAACTCACAAATAACACAACATATTGACATACCATGTACATAGCTTTTGACAATAATTTGTTCAAAATTTGACAAGAGGCCCGCATCACTCACCTGGTATTCTCACAGTTGTAATCTTAAAAGTGGACTAAAATACAGCTACAGGCAGAATATCAGTGTTTGATTCATAAGAATCTATTAAAAGATTTAAACATACGAGGCCTGAGACCTTGAATGTCGAACAAGGACATTAGGTTGAAAGTAGGTCAAGGTCATTCATTTGAACAAACTTGTAGTCCTTCATCCCAGCATGCTATCGGCCAAATTTCAGTACCTTGGGCCTTTTGGTTTCAACAGGGTTTATTGTATTAACAAAAGGATTAGACTTTTGGTTATTGAGAAGAAGTGGTTTGAAGATTTTAAGACATTTGACCCCTGTCACCTTGAAAGTTGGTCAAGGTCATTCATTTGAACAAACTTGGTAGTCCTTCATCCCAGCATGCTATCGGCCAAATTTCAGTACCTTGGGCCTTTTGGTTTCAACAGGGTTTATTGTATTAACAAAAGGATTAGACTTTTGGTTATTGAGAAGAAGTGGTTTGGAGATTTTAAGACAATTGACCCATGTGACCTTGAAAGTTGGTCAAGGTCATTCATTTGAACAAACTTGGTAGCCCTTCATAGGTGTCTTACTTGGTTGCTGGTACACGCTCCTCGTGCGTTTGTCGCACGCTAGTCATGTGCTAGTCACACGTTAGTCACACGCCAGATGTGTCCACCTCACCCTAGACCGCTCGAAAATTGAACGATTAAACATTCTTAGATCGTTCATAGATTGCTGACCAGAAGTCAATTTGAAGATTAGAATGACGTTTTTTTTGCGTAACAGTGCGATATTTGTATGTATCGCTGATACAGGCCCAATATCAGTTCCCTGGGTCTTTTGGTTATTGAGAAGAAGTTGTTGAAAGTAAAATATTGACACTGGACGCTGCACTACGGCATAGGGCCAGGTGAGCTAATCACAGTTTTAATATTTGTAACTACAGTATAATTTGTGTGTCGAACATGCTTAAATCGAAAACAGCAGATGACTCGAATGTTTCCCTCGGTCCCATTGTTACTCCCTCTTTACACTTTTTAGATTTTCGTGCATTGAATAATAAGTTGATTAATTAAACTAAAAAATACTGTTGTTGTTATCGAGCCCTTACTTGTGTATCAGCGATAAATACAAATATCGCACTGTTACGCAAAAAAAACGTCATTCTAATCTTCAAATTGACTTCTGGTCAGCAATCTATGAACGATCTAAGAATGTTTAATCGTTCAATTTTCGAGCGGTCTAGGGTGAGGTGGACACATCTGGCGTGTGACTAACGTGTGACTAGCACATGACGAGCGTGCGACAAACGCACGAGGAGCGTGTACCAGCAACCAAGTAAGACACCTATGAAAACTATAAGCGTGTGCTGACGTGTCACTGGCGCGAAGAACGATTAGTCAACGAGCATGTTGAGCGTGTGAATAACATGTGACTAACGACAGACTAGCGTGTTGAGTCATTCACTGCAAAGCAAAGATTGTGAACGATTAATAACAACCAAGTAACACTAGGGTAAAGACGGACTTACAATAGTAACATTAGTACAACGTTTCACAAACGTTCTCCAGCGTTTAAAGTTAAACGTTGAAGAACGCTGGTCTCCATGAGAACTTTTGTGCATGTTCAAAACTTTATTTTCCGACCAGCATTCTCCACCGATCAACGACGATTACAAGCGTTCACACAACGCTCTTCTGGCGCTATACCAGCGACCACCGACGATAACCAACGTTTCCTCAAACGTCATAGAATGCTGACCGAAACGTTATGGTGTGACAGACCCTTGAGGTAGCTATAAACTTACTAACAAGGACTTCTGTGTGAGGAAGCTATAACCTTACTGACAGACTTACTGATGAGGCCTTCTCTGTGAGGTAGCTATAACCTTACTGACAGACTTACTGATGAAGCCTTCTCTGTGAGGTAGCTATAACCTAACTGACAGACTTACTGACAGGGCTTTCTCTGTGAGGTAGCTATAACCTTACAGACAGACTAACTGACAACCCTTCTCTGTGAGGTAGCTATAACATTACTGACAGACTTACTGACGAGGCCTTCTCTGTGAGGTACTTCTGTGTGAGGAAGCTATAACCTTACTGACAGACTTACTGATGAGGCCTTCTCTGTGAGGGAGCTATAACCTTACAGACAGACTTACTGATGAGGCCTTCTCTGTGAGGGAGCTATAACCTTACAGACAGACTTACTGACGAGGCCTTCTCTGTAAGGTACCTATAACCTTACTGACAGACTTACTGATGAAGCCTTCTCTGTGAGGTAGCTATAAGCGTTTAAAGTTAAACGTTGAAGAACGCTGGTCTCCATGAGAACTTTTGTGCATGTTCAAAACTTTATTTTCCGACCAGCATTCTCCACCGATCAACGACGATTATAAGCGTTCACACAACGCTCTTCTGGCGCTATACCAGCGACCACCGACGATAACCAACGTTTCCTCAAACGTCATAGAATGCTGACCGAAACGTTATGGTGAGACAGATCCTTCAGGTCGCTATAAACTTACTAACAAGGACTTCTGTGTGAGGAAGCTATAACCTTACAGACAGACTTACTGACGAGGCCTTCTCTGTGAGGTACCTATCACCTTACTGACAGACTTACTGATGAAGCCTTCTCTGTGAGGTAGCTATAACCTAACTGACAGACTTACTGACAGAGCTTTCTCTGTGAGGTGGCTATAACCTTACAGACAGACTTACTGACGAGGCCTTCTCTGTGAGGTACCTATCACCTTACTGACAGACTTACTGATGAAGCCTTCACTGTGAGGTAGCTATAACCTTACAGACAGACTTACTGACGAGGCCTTCTCTGTAAGGTACCTATAACCTTACTGACAGACTTACTGATGAAGCCTTCTCTGTGAGGCAGCTATAACCTAACTGACAGACTTACTGACAGAGCTTTCTCTGTGAGGTAGCTATAACCTTACAGACAGACTAACTGACAACCCTTCTCTGTGAGGTAGCTATAACATTACTGACAGACTTACTGACAAGGCCTTCCCTGTGAGGCAGCTATAACCTTACTGACAGACTTACTGATGAGGTCTTCACTGTGAGGTAGCTATAACCTTACAGAAAGACTAACTGACAAGACCTTCTCTGTGAGGTGGCTATAACCTTACTGACAGACTTACTGACTAGGGCTTCTCTGTGAGGTAGCTATAAACTTACTGACGGACTTATTGACGAGACTTTCTGTGTGAGGTAGCTATACCCTTACTGACGAGGCCTTCTCTGTGAGGTAGCTATAAACTTCCTGACAGACTTATTGACGAGACTTTCTGTGTGAGGTAGCTATAACCTTACTGGCGAGGCCTTCTCTGTGAGGTAGCTATAACATTACTGACAGACTTACTGACGAGGCCTTCTCTGTGAGGTAGCTATAAACTTACTGACAGACTTATTGACGAGACTTTCTGTGTGAGGTAGCTATAACCTTACTGACGAGGCCTTCTCTGTGAGGTAGCTATAACCTTACTGACAGACTTACTGAGGAGGCCTTCTCTGTGAGGTACCTATAACCTTACTGACAGACTTACTGAGGAGGCCTTCTCTGTGAGGTAGCTTATTCCTACTTCTGGTCCAATGACTATCTCCATGGAAATACTCCATCCTGACTACAACAAACAGAGGAGAAAATTTCATTTTTCACAATGCTGAAAATTAGACATCTGAATAGTTTTTACTTTTTGCAAAATAATAGGTTATCTTTTTTTCTTAGCAGATTTTAGAATAGGATATTGAAATGATTTACTGCAATTTTTGTGGAATTGATATTTACTTTGGTTAACATTAACAATTCTTATCATGTGTTGAAACTGTAAAATTAAAATCAAAGTGTTGTTTGTTTCAATTTCTTTTCATATCATGCTTTGAAATTACATACAACTTACCCCTAAAGCACAATTAAACCTTTCCTGCTCAAATTTGTACACCGTCTTTAAAGTTTCAAAGAATTTATAAACACACTCATTCTCTGTCAGTTGTGCATATTGTTTGAAATGGAACTGTATCAGTTTTCGGAGGGTCTTGGACTGTAAAAACAGAATTTACATAATCTGAAATTGCATAGCCGATAAAATGTTAAGAATTTCTGGTTTTATACTTGACCAAACATTCTGTTATTACTCACAATATTAACAGAACAAGAGGCCCAGTGGGCCTGCATCGCTCACCTGTTATTAATCTAACACTTGTAATCTTAAGATTTCATAAGAACATATTAAAAGATTTAAACATATGACGCCTCTGACCTTTATTGTCGAACAAGGACATTAGGTTGAAAGTGGATCAAGGTCATTCATTCGAACTAACATGGTAGTCCTTCATCCCAGCATGCTACAGGCCCAATTTCAGTACCTTGGGCCTTTTGGTTTCAACAAATTTTATTGTATTAACAAAAGGATTAGACTTTTGGTTATTGAGAAGAAATGGTTTGAAGATTTTAAGACATTTGACCCCTGTCACCTTGAAAGTTGGTCAAGGTCATTCATTTGAACTAACATGGTAGTCCTTCATCCCAGCATGCTACAGGCCCAATTTCAGTACCCTGGCCCTTTTGCTTATTGAAAAAAAGTCGCTTGAAGATTTTACGACATTTGACCCCTGTGACCTTGAAAGTTGGTCAAGGTCATTCAGTTGAACAAACTTGATAGTCCTTCATCCCAGCATGCTACAGGCCCAATATCAGTACCCTGGGCCTTTTGGTTATTGAGAAGAAGTCGTTTGAAGATTTTATGACATTTGACCCCTTTGACCTTTGAAAGTTGGTCAAGGTCATTCATTTGAACTAACTTGGTAATCCTTCATCCCAGCATGCTACAGGCCCAATTTCAGTACCCTGGCCCTTTTGCTTATTGAAAAGAAGTCGCTTGAAGATTTTACGACATTTGACCCCTGTGACCTTGAAAGTTGGTCAAGGTCATTCAGTTGAACAAACTTGATAGTCCTTCATCCCAGCATGCTACAGGCCCAATATCAGTACCCTGGGCCTTTTGGTTATTGAGAAGAAGTTGTTTGAAGATTTTAACATATTTCAACCCCTGTGACCTTGAAAGTTGGTCAAGGTCATTTATTTGAACAAACTTGGTAGCCCTTCATCCAAGCATGCAACTGACCAAATATCATCTTCCTATGCCTTTTGGTTACCGAAAAGAAGTTGTTTAGTTCAAAACGTTGACGCCGGACAGACGGACGGACGGACGGACGGATGACGGACGCCGCACCATAACATAAGCTCACTTGCCCTTCGGGCAGGTGAGCTAAAAATTGAAAGCCAGCGGAAGGGAAAGGGGAAAGGGGAAAGGGGGGGGGGGGATGAATATACAAAAGATGAAGCTTTTTATCATTGAATTAACACACCAATTACACAATGACTAATCCCTTCTCTAGTATTTACAAACCAATTACACAACAATGACTAATCCCTTCTCTAGTATTTATACACCAATTACACAATGACTAATTCGTTCTCTAGTATTTACAAATCAACTACACAATGACTTATCCCTTTTTCTAGTATTTACACATCAAGTACACAATGACTTATCCCTTCTCTAGTATTTACACACCAATTACACAATGACTAATCCCTTCTCTAGTTTTTTACACACCAATTACACAACAATGACTATTCCCTTCTCTAGTATTTACAAACCAATTACACAATGACTTATCCCTTTTTCTAGTATTAACACACCAATTACACAATGGCTAATCTGTTCTCAAGTATTTACACACCTAACAAGTACTAATTGTAAGTGGGGACTATTACAGAAGTCCACCAAACTGCCCCATAGTCGCAAAGATGCATTAGAAAAGGACCGCAATGCCATAATACACCAACAATGTACAAACTAAACTTTAGCAACGAACAATTTTTAAATTGTGACCAATCAGAAGCCTCTCTGTGGTTGCTATGACAGTGCCAAAATAACCCTCATATGAAATTTGAGCTAAATCAACCAATATTTAATTTCGACCAATCAGAGGCCGTGGGGCCATCTAAAGAAGAGGAGGAGGAGGAGGAGGAGGAGGAGGAGGAGGAGGAGGTCAATTGCATGACTAGGCGACTAAATTTGGGATTTTATCTTTTCTCTTCTTTCTAAACATCTTTCTTCTTCCTAATGTCTTAGAACAAGGGGGAGAATAATACTAATAATAACAACAAATACTAATTGTAATTACAGATGTCCTCCAAACTGCCCCCATAGTCACAAAGATGCATCAGAAAAGCAATGTCATAATACACTTACAATATACATACTAAATCTGAGTGAAAATCAAACAATTTCTAAATAGCAACCCCTCAGAAGCCTCCTTGTGGTTGCTATGGCAATGAAACCTATGTGATTGAATTCGCAGTCCCCTAATACCCCTATATATCAATTTTTATCAAAATGGGAAAATATCAAAACTTCAACCAATCAGAAGCTTGCGCGTGGTTGCCTTTAGTCAGTTGAGTCTTTGTTAAATTCTGAGCAACATTACTTCATAATGTCATAATGAAATGTTCACCGGTGGAAAGATACAAAATTTAATCTTGACCTTTGACCCAATGACCTTGACCTTTGGTCAGTTGACTCTTGGTTAAATTCCGACCAACTTTGCTTCATAATGTCATAAAATGCTCATCAGTGAAAAGCTACAAAATTTGACCATGACCTTTGTTTGGTCAGTTGACTCCTTGTTTAATTCTGATCAACTTTGCTTCACCATATCGTAACAAAATGTTCATCAGTGAAAAGATGCAAAATTGACGTTGACCTTTGAACTCGAATGTATACCTCAGTGCATTCTTGAAATAACCACTGTTCTATATAAATCCTACATAATTCTATCATTTTACCTTCATCGTTTCAGTCACAGACTTTGGAAGGAATCTTTTGAAGCCCACTTCCTTTTCTAAGCACTCAAAATTTGACTTCTTATCCAGAGCAGCTTGTGGCATGTCCTTGAAGAATCGCCTGAAAGTCATATAAGAAACATAAATCCATTGCAGTAGTATAATTATCACAGGTCAATATCCTCTTTAACACACTATGTCACAGGGGAAAATCTGGGTCAAAACCTAATCAAGGTGAATTAAGTTGTTTCATGTTAATCTCGTGAGTCATTTTGGTAGAATATTCAATATTCAAGATGTTTGTCAGTATGTAAACTTTTGTTTGAAAAAACAGGAATTCTTTGGAAGTGGTTGTCAGCCATGACAGATTACGGTGAACGGTGGCAGATTGACAAATAATGAATGAACAGAAAACATTTGTTGTTATATTATTGATCAGACGGCAGCAGCCTAGTCAAATATTTGCAAAATTTGGCCAAGCATCAAACTTGTGGAAGGGATTTGAGTAGTAAATACACCAGGCAAGCTTCAGCAAATCTTAAAACTCCTTCAAAACGTATCATCTGGAAAGTAATTTGTTTGCTGACGATGAGTGACAACAGAACAAGAGCTGCATAGCTCGTTTATTAAAATTATTTTTGTAAAAAGTGCTTATAGTAATTGGGCCATTACAGGATGTCCCATCTTAGATAATAGATCAGGAAACTAGTCGATGGCACATTCCCGATATCCCCAAAGAACCCCCCTCCCCTGATTACCATATGCAAAAAAAAAAAGTCATGCTTATGTTTGATTTGATATGCTAACCAGAGGCCCAAGAGGGCCTGATTCGCTCACCTGAATATTTAAGCAGTCATAGCAAAATATTCTCATTAAATATCATATTGCACTAAAAATATTTCCCTCGCAAACTTTGTTGGCTCCATCTGTTGAAACTACCAGCCAAATATTTGATTCTTCTTCAGAAGTTGCTTGACATATTTTTTCCAGTGACCTTGTAAGTAGGTCAGTGTCATTTTCCTTCTCAAATTGGTTAGCTCTATTCCAAAAAGCAACCAGCCAAATCTTATGAATCCATTTCTTTTAGTTCTTAAGAACAAATCCTTTAAAATGCTGTTGACCTCTGTGACCTCTAGAATAGGTTGAGGTCATTTTTATTCGCAAACTTTGGTGAGCTCTATTCCAGGAAGTCACCAGCCAAATATTATAATCTTATGCCTTTTAATTCTTCAGAAGTAGTTTGAACCGTTTGACATATTTGAACCTTGTTCCCAGGAATTAACCAGCCAAATATTAAGGTTCCATACCTTCCAGTTCTTCAGAAGAAGTTGTTCTCAGCATTAGACATATCTGACTCCTGTGACCTTGAAAGTAGGTCAAGGTCATTTTCATTTGCAAACCTTGTTGGGCTCTTTCCGTGGAAATAACCAGCCAAATATAAAGATTCTATACCTTTCAGTTCTTCATAAGTAGTCATTTGAAGTGTTTGACACATTTGACTCCTGTGACCTTGAAAGTAAGTCAAGGTCATTTTCATTCGCAAACTTTGTTGGGCTCCATCCCAGAAAGCTATCAGCCAAATATGAAGATTCTATACCTTTTAATTCTTCAGAAGAAGTTGTTTGAAGTTTTTGATATATTTGACCCATGTGACCTTGAAAGTAGGTCAAGGTCATTTTAGTTCTCAAACTTTGTCGGGCTCCTACCAACAAAGCTTTCAGCCAAATTCATGACTCTAGGCCTGTTCGTTCTTCAGAAGAAGTTTTTTAAAGGAAAAGTTGACGGACAAGGACGGACGGACGGACAGACGGACGCCACGGTATGGCATAAGCTCACCTTGGTCCTTTGGACCAGGTGAGCTAACAATGGGACAAACCTTTCTGAAAAAAGGAAAATTCACGAGACGAATATCACTTTTCAAATGTTTACATAAAGTGCAAATATTNTCGATCATTCCTAGTTTTTCAAAATGGCGGCCGTGTCGGCCATATTGGATTTCTGATTGACCCGAAAAATAACAACACTTTGTCAGGACCATGAGTTGATCATTCCTACAAAGTTTCAGTTAATTGGCCCAGCAGAACTTGACTTGTCAGGGTATTATATTAGTACTAATTTAAATCTTGCATGTCAAAACAAAACAAGAAGCCCATGGGCCTAAACGGTCACCTGAGTCCTACAGTATTTATTTTTGTTGTTGAAATATGTACCAATTTGAGTACAAAATAGTTAAGCATAACGTTAACTTAAGTTTGTCAGGACCATGAGTCGATCATTCCTAGTTTTTCAAAATGGCGGCCGTGTCGGCCATATTGGATTTCTGATTGACCCGAAAAATAACAACACTTTGTCAGGACCATGAGTTGATCATTCCTACAAAGTTTCAGTTAATTGGCCCAGCAGAACTTGACTTGTCAGGGTATTATATTAGTACTAATTTAAATCTTGCATGTCAAAACAAAACAAGAAGCCCATGGGCCTAAACGGTCACCTGAGTCCTACAGTATTTATTTTTGTTGTTGAAATATGTACCAATTTGAGTACAAAATAGTTAAGCATAACGTTAACTTAAGTTTGTCAGGACCATGAGTCGATCATTCCTAGTTTTTCAAAATGGCGGCCGTGTCGGCCATATTGGATTTCTGATTGACCCGAAAAATAACAACACTTTGTCAGGACCATGAGTTGATCATTCCTACAAAGTTTCAGTTAATTGGCCCAGCAGAACTTGACTTGTCAGGGTATTATATTAGTACTAATTTAAATCTTGCATGTCAAAACAAAACAAGAAGCCCATGGGCCTAAACGGTCACCTGAGTCCTACAGTATTTATTTTTGTTGTTGAAATATGTACCAATTTGAGTACAAAATAGTTAAGCATAACGTTAACTTAAGTTTGTCAGGACCATGAGTCGATCATTCCTAGTTTTTCAAAATGGCGGCCGTGTCGGCCATATTGGATTTCTGATTGACCCGAAAAATAACAACACTTTGTCAGGACCATGAGTTGATCATTCCTACAAAGTTTCAGTTAATTGGCCCAGCAGAACTTGACTTGTCAGGGTATTATATTAGTACTAATTTAAATCTTGCATGTCAAAACAAAACAAGAAGCCCATGGGCCTAAACGGTCACCTGAGTCCTACAGTATTTATTTTTGTTGTTGAAATATGTACCAATTTGAGTACAAAATAGTTAAGCATAACGTTAACTTAAGTTTGTCAGGACCATGAGTCGATCATTCCTAGTTTTTCAAAATGGCGGCCGTGTCGGCCATATTGGATTTCTGATTGACCCGAAAAATAACAACACTTTGTCAGGACCATGAGTTGATCATTCCTACAAAGTTTCAGTTAATTGGCCCAGCAGAACTTGACTTGTCAGGGTATTATATTAGTACTAATTTAAATCTTGCATGTCAAAACAAAACAAGAAGCCCATGGGCCTAAACGGTCACCTGAGTCCTACAGTATTTATTTTTGTTGTTGAAATATGTACCAATTTGAGTACAAAATAGTTAAGCATAACGTTAACTTAAGTTTGTCAGGACCATGAGTCGATCATTCCTAGTTTTTCAAAATGGCGGCCGTGTCGGCCATATTGGATTTCTGATTGACCCGAAAAATAACAACACTTTGTCAGGACCATGAGTTGATCATTCCTACAAAGTTTCAGTTAATTGGCCCAGCAGAACTTGACTTGTCAGGGTATTATATTAGTACTAATTTAAATCTTGCATGTCAAAACAAAACAAGAAGCCCATGGGCCTAAACGGTCACCTGAGTCCTACAGTATTTATTTTTGTTGTTGAAATATGTACCAATTTGAGTACAAAATAGTTAAGCATAACGTTAACTTAAGTTTGTCAGGACCATGAGTCGATCATTCCTAGTTTTTCAAAATGGCGGCCGTGTCGGCCATATTGGATTTCTGATTGACCCGAAAAATAACAACACTTTGTCAGGACCATGAGTTGATCATTCCTACAAAGTTTCAGTTAATTGGCCCAGCAGAACTTGACTTGTCAGGGTATTATATTAGTACTAATTTAAATCTTGCATGTCAAAACAAAACAAGAAGCCCATGGGCCTAAACGGTCACCTGAGTCCTACAGTATTTATTTTTGTTGTTGAAATATGTACCAATTTGAGTACAAAATAGTTAAGCATAACGTTAACTTAAGTTTGTCAGGACCATGAGTCGATCATTCCTAGTTTTTCAAAATGGCGGCCGTGTCGGCCATATTGGATTTCTGATTGACCCGAAAAATAACAACACTTTGTCAGGACCATGAGTTGATCATTCCTACAAAGTTTCAGTTAATTGGCCCAGCAGAACTTGACTTGTCAGGGTATTATATTAGTACTAATTTAAATCTTGCATGTCAAAACAAAACAAGAAGCCCATGGGCCTAAACGGTCACCTGAGTCCTACAGTATTTATTTTTGTTGTTGAAATATGTACCAATTTGAGTACAAAATAGTTAAGCATAACGTTAACTTAAGTTTGTCAGGACCATGAGTCGATCATTCCTAGTTTTTCAAAATGGCGGCCGTGTCGGCCATATTGGATTTCTGATTGACCCGAAAAATAACAACACTTTGTCAGGACCATGAGTTGATCATTCCTACAAAGTTTCAGTTAATTGGCCCAGCAGAACTTGACTTGTCAGGGTATTATATTAGTACTAATTTAAATCTTGCATGTCAAAACAAAACAAGAAGCCCATGGGCCTAAACGGTCACCTGAGTCCTACAGTATTTATTTTTGTTGTTGAAATATGTACCAATTTGAGTACAAAATAGTTAAGCATAACGTTAACTTAAGTTTGTCAGGACCATGAGTCGATCATTCCTAGTTTTTCAAAATGGCGGCCGTGTCGGCCATATTGGATTTCTGATTGACCCGAAAAATAACAACACTTTGTCAGGACCATGAGTTGATCATTCCTACAAAGTTTCAGTTAATTGGCCCAGCAGAACTTGACTTGTCAGGGTATTATATTAGTACTAATTTAAATCTTGCATGTCAAAACAAAACAAGAAGCCCATGGGCCTAAACGGTCACCTGAGTCCTACAGTATTTATTTTTGTTGTTGAAATATGTACCAATTTGAGTACAAAATAGTTAAGCATAACGTTAACTTAAGTTTGTCAGGACCATGAGTCGATCATTCCTAGTTTTTCAAAATGGCGGCCGTGTCGGCCATATTGGATTTCTGATTGACCCGAAAAATAACAACACTTTGTCAGGACCATGAGTTGATCATTCCTACAAAGTTTCAGTTAATTGGCCCAGCAGAACTTGACTTAAAGTTTGAGATAGTTTTTCAAAATGGCGACCGTGTCGGCCAAATTGGATTTCTGTTTGACCTGAAAAATAACAAAACTTTGTCAGGACCATGAGTCGATGATTCCTACAAAGTTTCAGTTCAATCGGCCCAGTAGAACTTGACTTTAAGTTTGAAATAATGTTTCAAAATGGCGGCTGTGTCGGCCATATTGGATTTCTGATCGACCCGAAAAGAAAAAAAACATTTTGTCAGGACCATGAGTCGATCACGTAAGAAAACAATGAACGTGAGGAATATAAGTAGATATTATTTTTGGTTAACTTGACGCATTCAGTCAAAATATGTTAAAAACAAGAGGCCCAATGGGCCTGCATCGCTCACCTAGTATTAATCTCACAACTGTAACCTTAAAAGAGGACTAAAATAAAGCTACAGGCAAAATATCAGCGTCTTTACTTAAAGTTTAAAGTTATTCAAAAAAAATTGGCAAAGGTCATTCATTTGAACAAACTTGGTAGCCCTTTATCCCAGCATGTTACTGGCCAAATATCATCACCCTAGGCCCCTCAGTTATTCAGAAGAAGTCGTTTAAAGGTTTTAAACATATTTGACCCCTGTGACCTTGAATATAAATCAAGGTCATTTATTTGAACAAACTTGGTAGCCCTTCATCCAAGCATGTTACTGGCCAAATATCACCCTAGGCCTCTCGGTTATTCAGAAGAAGTCGTTTAAAGGTTTTAAACATATTTGACCCCTGTGACCTTGAATATAAATCAAGGTCATTTATTTGAACAAACTTGGTAGCCCTTCATCCAAGCATGTTACTGGCCAAATATCACCCTAGGCCTCTCGGTTATTCAGAAGAAGTCGTTTAAAGGTTTTAAACATATTTGACCCCAGTGACCTTGAATATAAATCAAGGTCATTTATTTGAACAAACTTGGTA
>NW_018404306.1:283345-293958 GCF_002113885.1 Mizuhopecten yessoensis | reverse complement strand
GACAAAAAACGATAGCTGAATCATTTACGTAATATAAGATCCAGTACAGGCGATGTACGGCGTGGGGTCTGGCTTTACTGAAATGAAGATGCCTAGGGGCGAAAATTGAAGTACCGATGGGGGATGGTGCACCCCCGCTGAGGTAATTTGCGTACCCCTGATAGCGGTCATGGTCATCCTAACTAACACACGGATCTTTTCTGTTACATATCCAGGTAAATGACTCGACACGGTAGCATTTGCATTGTGATTTTTATGAAAATTAACATAAAATAGTTACAAGCATTTTGTCAACTTAAAACATAGATTATGATTTTAAAGTAAAATAAAATCGTGGATTAGAGAAATAAAGGAAATTAAAAAATATGAAAATTTTAAATAAATTTAGTGTAAAATTGTATGTTCTTTTGAAATGCGAAATGAACAATTAATTATCTCATACAATCTTTCGATTTCAGCTAATGAAACACGAATCAGTAGCATATCGTATATCTGATAGAAGTTGCATAAAGTTACCATACAAAAGGACGGTTTTATATACTGGGCATGTTTGTGTCAATTATATAAGATATTGAGGATATACTTTGTTTCCTATCAAAATATCTTTTTTAATGCAGAATAAAGAAAGGAAAAATAAAACTATTATGTTAGAAAAGTATTTTAAAAGAAACGTTGCCGTTATTCGTCAGATACTGTCGTTGTATAGGAAGTTGAATTCATTGGAGATAAGGAGGCGTTGCCATCGATACCGCCAAACCCAACCCCCACAAACTTTTGGAATTTTTACGGTACTAGTGATCTGAAGCTCATATGAATTCAATTAATATAAAAAAAACATATAACGCATATAGATAGAAACACCAACCATACGTTTCCAATGCATAATGAAAAGGGTATGTAAGTGTTACTCATCTTCATTTTTCATTATTATATACCCGAAGCTACACACACCTGTGCAAAGTGGTCGTCTTTATACTTTCCCTGTCCAATACTTGAATTAAATTAAAACAATACGTAAAACATTGTACTTCAGTCTCATAATTCAATCAAAGACGTATAAAAACAGACTATAAACTATACGGACCCGCGAATTAGTTACAATAATGTTTGTTTTGACTTAACTCTGATATGTCGGAGTAATCATTCTCCCGGGTGTTGGTTGAGATACATCTAATTTATACGATTTCGTGGTAGAAACTAGATACGCCGGCAAAAGACGTCCTTGCGACTTGAGACACTTAAATCTTTTCTCGGGTGCTGTTGGAAGGAGGGGTGGCATTTATTTCGAGAGATATAACTCTTTACACAGCGGGATAGGTCCAAACCAACCAACTGTAGCCGGGTCACTGTGACTAAACTATTTAACAATAGCCGCAGGTAACAGGGGTTATCCCACGTTTAATAAATTATAAACTAAATGTATCTGTGTCTGTTTAACCAACTTTTTAGATAAATATCAAAGTTCTGTATACCATGCTATCAGTTCTGAG
Source organism: Mizuhopecten yessoensis (assembly GCF_002113885.1). Lineage (NCBI taxonomy): Eukaryota > Metazoa > Mollusca > Bivalvia > Pectinida > Pectinidae > Mizuhopecten > Mizuhopecten yessoensis. The sequence continues at coordinate 292,468 of NW_018404306.1, read as the reverse complement.
TTTCCGCCGCCGCTGACATCAGACAAAGACAGTTTGACAGATAGACGTCTTGTTTGGGACCAGAGCGCACTAATTACTGTTTATGAAAACGTAAAATTGTCCGAAACCGTTTGGTATCGGACAGTTTTAATTGAGATGCTGACAACAACAAGAGGCCCAAGGGATTTAGCGGTCACCTGAGTTATATCATAGGTACTGGTAGCTTTATTTTATTGTTTAGATGTAATGTGGAAATCAGCATGTAAACTAAGTGAAATACAATACTTGTCATGTCATCAAAAGATAAGAATTTGAAAATATTGGTAAATGTTCCCTTTTGGGCCCCGCCCTAGCCCCTGGGGATCGGGCAGGAATCCTAATTTTACAATGTAATACTATACCCTCATTCACCAAAGATGATTCTGACTAAGTTTGAGTAATTTTCTGCTGAAAATGGATAAAATATACCCAAAAGTGTTATTTCCCTATATAAACTGTAGTAAACTTTACACCCTCCAAATGGGAGAACGGATAGCTTGGGGGTCCTGAAATTTACAATTTAAATCAAGCCCCTGATGATCTTTCTTTTCATAAATTGAAATTGAATGTATAGTACCTCTCAGTCTGGAGAAGAAGATTTTTGAAATATTGGTTAATTTTCCCTTTAGGGCCCCACCCTGGCCCCAAGGGTTGGGGTAGGAATCCCAATTTTACAATTTGAAACCATCTTTCTCCAAGGATAATTCTCACAAAGTAAAAATAATTTCCTACAGAAAGTTGTCAAAATATACCCAAAAGTGCTATTTCCCTATATAAACTATAGTAAACTTTAGCCCCTCCAACAGGGAGAACAGATAGCCCGGGGGTCCTGAAATTTACAATTTAAATAAAGCCCCTGATGATCTTTCTTTTCATGCACTGAAATTGAATGTAGTACCTCTGAGTCTGGAGAAGAAGATTTTTGAAATATTGATTAATTTTCCCTTTGGGGCCCCGCCCTGGCCCCAGGGGTCGGGGTAGGAATCTCAATTTTACAATTTGAAACCATCTACCTCCAAGGATAATTCTCACCAAGTAAAAATAATTTCCTACAGAAAGTTGTCAAAATATACCCAAAAGTGTTATTTCCCTATATAAACTATAGTNGATTATTTATTGATCCAAATCCGCTCTTATTATTACCAACAGCTGCTGAATTCCGCCAGCAGAGTCCTCGAATTGCAATCGTTCAAAATTTCCCACCTGATCGATCGCCATTTTCTAGATCATGGAAGTGACTTATCAACAAAAATAGGCGGTCCGTAATCTTCTAAACAAAGAATACTATTTTCTATTTTCAGTCCAGATCAGTACGGTTTGTTGACTAGTCAATTCCATGTCCTACAAAATGGCGTTCACTCAGGTGGGAAATTTTGAACGATTGAAATTCGTAACACGCCGTCCTGACACGCATTGGTCATACACATCAGAACGATTATCACTTACAAAATCTTGTCTTAACTCATTGCTAATATAATATGGTATTTCATGTAACAAACAGGCATATTGATGATATTAAAAAATACACAATGTGGTAGGACAATTCTTCCCTGAATATTGGCACGGACTACGTGATTCCGTGATTATGGTTACAATTCGCTAGCAATCATGTATTTGAATTTAAATTGTGTCGTAATTGTCTAGGTATACCATACATTTGTGGTCATTCAGTTATAACATAGATTAAACGACCGCCTATTCAAACAAATATATGTTGTAGAAATTGTATCATTGAGTAACATTTTAATCATAAGAATAAGAAAGATGTTATTCTTAGACTGATCCGACATTATTAACCCTTAGGCTGCTATATTGATCTCTATGTTAACGGACACCACTGCTGAATTAATTATTGAAATTTAAATTAATTTACTTGATTTTTCAAATGTGCATAACTTGGAAAATATTTGTTATATGTGAAAAAAAGTTATATGAAAATTGTTCGTTGTTGTCTCTAGTTTATATTAACGTTTTCAATTCTAAAGTTGCTTCAGTATTTACCTGTACAGGTGGTAATAAAGGTAAGAAAATGTGAAACTTTTAATTAATCGGATTTAAGCAAGAGGAAGATCATTTCAAAATTATTTTTGTCCGCAAATGTGATTGGCAAATGATAACAGAGATTATAAACTTCATTTTTGACATAAGACGCTGTATATTTACACGGAGATTCTCAGGTAAAAAGGTCAGGTATTTCGTCAAGAATTGCATGTGATTTGCTACAGGTTTCAGGTCGCCATTCAATAAATTTACTGTCACAGTCGGCATATAGATATATCTTAGCTACGGTCTAGTTTATGATTAAATCACCGATAAAAAGTTTGAAGAAATAAATCGGCTCAAAACGTATCAATGTCAATGTTCAATTCGGCCTCACCTGCAGACGACATGTGCGCCTCGGTCCGCCGATATTTTCCTGTTTGCGTAGAGCACAAAGCCGTTTACTGGAAAGTTACATATTATGTAACACCGAAGTATTTCCACATCAACCATGCAAAACCCTTTAAAACCTTTATTATCATCGTAGGTGACGATGGAGAATAAATGTTCACCATCATATTCATCGCTTCAATCTACACGTCCGCCATTTTTATGATTTTTTTTCGATTTGAAATTCTCTCGCACACCTTTGGTTATTACTAGGGTACACTGCCGTGAATATCGAAAGTAATGACAAAACAACCAATCAGAAGCCTTCTACTATACGCGTTCGGGTTTGGTATAGCAACAACCCGACTTCACACTTCCTGGCTACCGATCAAAGCCTACAGACCGAGAAACGACTATAGTCGTGCGTAGCACTGACGGCCCGACTTTTCAAAACGACTATTGTTGTGCGTAGCAGCCTAAGGGTTAAAATAACACGGCTTTATTAGTTTAGTTACGGACTTAAATATATCTTGTGGGAGGTAAGTACATGTGTAATTGGGCACTAGTACCGGTTGTTTATTTGTAGGTAGATTAACGTCCGCTTCACTACGAGTGGTTCGGTTATCCAGATGACTACTACTAGTTCCGTCCCGTGAAAGCGGCTGCATAGTTCGTTCGTTCGATCCGCCGCTACCGACCAGGTATCAGTTTATCGGTCGATAGCGGCGAGGTATCATTAAGCAGTTTATTGGCCGGTAGCGGCCGATAACCTCACTCCGTTCGGGAAGCGGCTGTACTAGTAGTGTTAGGCCCAATCGGTAACACCGGTCCTATCGGTAGGCATGCGTTCGTACTGGGTTCGTCCTGCGGTCGTATAGCGGCTCGTCTCCGTTCGGAAAGTGTGCGTCCTGGTTTCGGGCCACAGAAAGTGGATACTTGGGTGTAATTCTAACTGTAGTAAGTGACATATCTCACCTCATTTCAATGCAGCCTAGCCTGATAGCTATGTCAGCCTCTATGTGTTCTGCTATGTCCCTCATGTAATCATTTCGTACCTGAAACCCAAGACAGGAAAGTTTTTTTCATTATATCAAAACCTTTTTGATATGCGATTGCTCAGCATATATCTACACAAGGTTTCAGACTACACAGACCTATACAAGGTCTAAGAATCTGTAAAACTGCACAAAGTCTTGAAATTCACAGATATACACACCTCTCGGACTATAAAGAAAACAAGAGGCCCATGGGCCTTAACGGTTACCCGAGTCCTACGGTATTTATTTTTGTTGTTGAAATAATCCCTACCAAAATTTGAGTAAAAAATAGTTAAGTATAACTTTAAGTTAAGCTTATCAGGACAATGAGTTGATCATTCCTAGACCGACTTTCAGTTAATTCGGCCTATTAGAACTTGATTTAAAGTTTTAAATAGTTTTTCAAAATGGCAGCCATGGTGGTCATATTGGATTTCTGATCGACCCCAAAAATAACATTACTTTGTCAGGGCCACGAGTTGATCATTCCTATTAATTTTCAGTTAAAACTGCCGAGTAGAACTTGATTCCAAGTTTGAAATAGTTTTTGAAAATTGCCAGCCCTTGCGGTCATATTGGATTTCTGAAAGATCCAAACAAGAGTAACACAGGGCGGAACAATATACGCCCATCGACTGCCATATAGTGTTATATACTTTCTTACATTAAAATAAGATCTGCATTATTCTAAGAGTGGTTAGCTGATATGCTATAAACAAGAGGCCAATGGGCCTTAACGCTCACCTGAGTCCTACAGTATTTATTTTTGTTGTTGAAAATATGTACCAATTTAAGTAAAAAATAGTTAAGCATAACATTAACTTAAGTTTGTCATTCCTAGACTGAGTTTCAGTTAAATTGGCCTATTAGAAGTAGTTTTTTTAAGTTTGCAATAGTTAATAGCGGCTGTGGCAGCCAAATTAGTTTCTGATCGACCCGAAAAATAACAACACTTTGTCAGGACCATGAGAACTTGACTTTAAGTTTGAAATAGTATTTCAAAATGGCGGCCGTGGCGGCCATATTTGATTTCTGATCGACCAGAAAAATAACAACACTTGGTCAGGGAGTTGTCAGTAACATTCCTAATGTTAGCCTGTTGAAGTTGAAAATGTAAAATGTTAACGACGACGGACCGCCAAGGGTGCTTCTGACCAAATATGGAACAACTCCTTGCATTCCTACAGAAGAAGGATTTTAAAGAATTTGCTATATTTCCCCTATTTGTCCCTACCCCTCAGCCCCCAGGGTGCCCAGACCCCCCATTTATACAAAATTGATTCGTCTTTACCCAAGGATGCTCCACACCAAATCTGGAACAAATTCTTTCATTCCTACATAAGAAGAAGGATTTTAAAGAATTTTGTTTATTTCCCCTATTGGGCCCTGCCCCTCAGGCCCCTTAGGGGCCAGACCCACCGTTTATACAAAACTGGTTTCCCTTTCTCTAAGGATGCTTCAGACAAAATATGGAACAAATCCCTTCATTCCTACAGAAAAAGAAGGATTTTAAAGAGTTTGCTATATTTCCCCTATTGGGCCCCGCCCCTCAGCCCCAAGGGGAGCCAGACCCACCATTTATACAAAATTTGTTCCCCTTCCCCAAGAATGCTTCAGACCAAATATGGAATAAATCGTTTCATTCCTACAAAGAAGGATTTTAAAGAATTTGCTATATTTCCCCTATTGGGCCCCGCCCCTCAGCCCCCAGGAGGGCCAGACCCACTATTTATACAAAATTGATTCCCCTTTACCCAAGGATGCTCCAGATCCACACCAAATATCGACCAAATCCTTTTACTCCTACAGAAGAAGGATTTAAAAGAATAATTTGCTATGTTTCCCCTATTGGGCCCCGTCCCTCAGGCGCCTGGGGGGCCAGACCCACGGTTTATACAAAATTGGTTCCCCTTCATCCAACCATGCTTCTGAACAAATCCTTTCATTCCTACAGATGAAGAAGGATTTTAAAGAATTTGCTATATTTCCCCTATTTGGCCCCGCCCCTCAGGCTCCTCTTGGGCCAGACCCACCATTTATACAAAACTGGTTCCCCTTTACCCAAGAATGATTCAGACAAAATATGGAACAAATCCTTTCATTCCTACAAGAAAAGGATTTTAAAGAATTTACTATGTGTTCCCTATTGGGCCCCGCCCCTCAGGCCCCTCGGGCGCAAGACCCACAGTTTATACTAAATTGGTTCCCCTTCACCCAAGGATGCTTCAGACCAAATATGGGACAAATCCTTTTATTCCTTCAAGAGACAGACGCGGCGCCATGGCATAAGCTCACTTACCCTTTCGGGCAGGTGAGCTAAAAATCAATACCCTGGTCATTTCCGTTATTGAGAAGAAATCTTTTGAAGATTTTAACATAAATGAACCCAGTGACCTTGAACATGGGTCAAGGTCATTTATATTATCAAACTTGATAGTCCATTGCTTGAGCATGATATTCAACAAATATCATGAACTTGGGTCACTAGGTTATTGAGAAGAAGATTTTTGAAGTTGTTACCCTGAAATAGCACATATGAAAATTGACCCCCAAATAACTCAAAACTCGACCTGGTCAACTCAAAAAAATATCCTGCCAAATATATGTGCATTAATGTTGTACACATCTAACTAATCATTATATTATGTTTGTACGTTGCAGGTAGCAGTCATCCTTTAGATTAAAGAATTCGAAAGAAATGAAGATGTTAATTCTCATTTATGACTGCTACTACTATGTATACACCCCCGACACCCAGCCAAGGGTTATCGCCTTGTCATCAAGCCATTGTTCATCACTCATTTTTGCCACATCTTAAGATCACATTATGCCAGTGTTACAGTGCCCTGTTGCAGGCTGCATATGGACGTCTCAAGACCTGGCAGCAGAATTTGCAGCTGCCGTCACTGCTTCTCTTCAAATTCATGACAGGACTGTCCATAGAACCCCAGCCAATTCAACACCACCAAAATTAAAGCTCAAGTTGGACCCACCAATTGTTTCTGCTGGATGTGACCCAGACCAATGGTCAGCTTTTACTAGGCAGTGGAACATGTATAAGGTTGGAATGGCCATTACTGACACTGTTCTCCCACTGCGCTATTCTACTGTTGTGACACTAATCTACGGACAGATGTTCTACGTGACCTTCAGTGCGATGTAGCTAATATGGCCGAGGCTGATCTCCTGGCTGCTATTAAGAGACTGGCTGTTAAAGATGAAAGTACTCTCCTTCATCGCATCAAGCTGAGCAGTTTGACACAATCTCCTGGCATCGGTGTTCGGACATTTTTGGCAAGTCTTTGCGGCCAGGCTGCACTCTGCCAGTATAGGACCACATGCAAAGTGCCACATTGTACTCATATGTTTGACTATAGTGATGAGATCATAAAGGATAATCTTGTGCAGGGTATTGCTGACCCAGAAATTCTATCTGACTTGCTAGGTGACCCAAAGACAGACAGGACACTGGAAGAAACTGTGTCATTTATTGCACAGAAGGAGCAGGGTAAAGCAACAAAGTGTACAGTGTGAGATTCCTCAGGTGCCATGTGTGCTACTCATACCGACCCAAAGCCACCCACATCGTCTGGAGCGAGATGCTGGGCTTGCGGTAGCGCAGCTCACGGACTTAAGAATGACCACAGGGCCAGTTCTCAGAATTGTGAGGCATGGACATTTACGTGCGCTAAGTGTTCAGTGAAGGGACACTTCACTACATCCTGCAGCAAATGCACAACCTGTGGTATCTGGGGTCACCGTAATGCCTCATCCAGAACTTGTCCTCAGGGTACGGGTCACAGGAATTCTTCCAAAGGCCATGCTTCAGGAGTTTCATCTAAGGACACAAACTTGGACAAAGCTGGTTATGTGTATGACCAACTGTGCACAGCAATAGCAAAGAGTTGTTCCCGGAACACTTCTACCACTTGCCCCGGGCTTCGAAGGCAGGCCCCAAGACTTGAACATCATGTGTATGAGGGACAGTGGGTAGCTCGCCCCTCCAGGCCCCATCCCATGTTGTCGGTTAACATGCCACCGTTGCCAGAAGATCACACCACCTTTGGACACCCCATGCAGAAGACGTCAAAACTGAAATCAGTCACAATATCTATGGTGGCTGACACAGGGTGTCAAGAAATATGCCTATACTATGGGAATGTTGAAACAGGATCTTCTCCCTGTTAAGCTTGTCATGCATGGAGCTATAAAAGAAGACCTTGGTGTAATGGGAGCAGTTGTGGTAAACATTTCCACAGGAGACATATTGACTCTACACGGTCAACACGCATACTTTGCTATGTATCTGACACTATGGAAAAGGACTTCCTTTGCAGGGAAGCGCTCATATCTCTCGGGGTCATTCACACGGACTTCCCCAATATGCCTACGGATGTCACCGCCTCAGTTGAGGACTCTTGAGTTCTCTTGTTCTTGCCTTGCAGGTCAAACGGAACCCCCAACACTGCCGACTACGCTACCCCAGGACTACGGGCCACAGAAGAGAACATAGGGGCTCTTGACTATTATGGTTCCACAACCTCTCTTGACTATTATGGTTCCACAACCTTCAATGTCTGTGAGCATCAACCATTGTCTCTTATGAAGGGTGAGCCCTTACAGCTCCATGTTGATCCCAAAGTGAGGCGGGTGGCAATTCCCAATTCACTGGCAAGGACTATGTGGTGGTCGTGGCTAGATATTCCAACTAGCCTATAGTGCACGGATCAGATTCATGGGCAGATGGTCTTGTCAAACGACCGCGAGAGACTTTTGTGACATTTGGCATTCCTGAGGAGTTGACATCAGATGGGGGCCCGAGTTTACAGCAGGGAAAACACAGGAATTCCTCAAAGTCTGGGGTGTTCTGCATAGGATTTCATCGGTCGCAAATCCACATGCTAATTGCAGGGCTGAGATGGCAGTGAAGACTGTAAAACGTATGCTCATGGACAACATAACTGCATCTGGGTCTCTTGATGTGGACATGTTTCAGAGGGCCCTACTGATGTACAGAAATTCCGTTGACCCGGAGACAAAGGCATCACCAGCGTTAGTTTTGTTTGGTGGACCCATCCGTGATGCCATCCCAATACTGATGGGTAGATACTCACCTCATGAAACATGGACAGAGCTAATGTCCCATCGGGAGAAAGCACTCGCCAGACGTAATGCCAGAGAACATGAACGGTGGAATGAACACTCTCACCGGTTACCACCACTGAAGATTGGAGATCACGTCTACATACAAAACCTGGTTAGAAACCATCCTCGGATATGGGAACGTACAGGGATTGTTGTGGAAGTGCGTCAGTTTCACCAGTATGTCATCTGTGTGGATGGCACAGGCAGAGTGACTCTCCGAAACCACCAGCACCTTCGTAAGTTCTCTCCCTTTCATGGCACTACCTCTTGGGCTGCAGTATCACTGCCTACGTCAGATGAACGGCCGCCTCCGGAAGCACCTTCCGGCGACAAAATATCTGCTCCAGCCGTAGTGCCACAGCTGGACCAACCTACAATACGGTTGTCACCACAGGCCCTACAGGCTCCACTTCCCTCGCCATCACTACATGTGCGACAGACACAATCTAACAGGATCAGGCCACAAGCTACCACCCCTACACAGGAGTCTCTGTCAATGCCACATCGATTGAACTTTGATATGACAGACCATCAAACTCCCAAACTTATTGAG